>NC_084752.1:26055354-26057854 GCF_033978785.1 Entelurus aequoreus | reverse complement strand
CGTGGAGCCGTTAAAAAATGACCTGCGGGCCGCAAATGGCCCCTGGGCCGCACTTTGGACACCCCTGCTTAATGGGGACATCGCTCTGTTTACACAGTCACCTTTAGGGGACCTCTGACGGTATGGGGACAAAAAAAACAGGTCCCCTAAAGGGAAACCTTTTTAAATGATAGTCATTACGGCCTACAAAAGGAGATTGCAGGTAAAATAGTAGATTAAGAGATAATCAGCAAGACTGGTTAAGTAGAACAGTTTTTTATGTTCTTTATGTTCAATGTTGTTAAAAATAAAAAGTAAAATTAAAAGTTTAAATGAGTTTGTATTTTATTTCTGTGGTTTAAGGTAAAATAAGATAATCCTTTATTGATCCCACAACAGGGACATTTGGGTTACTTTGTTTACGTGTTTCAAATATTGGTAAAAGAGAAAATAAATGTTCTTGAAAAGTGAAACATTTGTTATCCTGGCATTAATAGTACTGTGATTCTGTATGGTATCCATCCTTATTTAAAACTAATATATTTTTCCAAAAACAAAATCTGGTTTAGTGTTTCTTAGGATGACATTTTCATACAGCATGATTATAAAACATTATTACCTTAAAGTATGATTCACATTCAGAATGTTCCATCCTTCTATATATGGTAGTTGGAGTTGCAGACAACTTCATTACTGCTAAATAGCAGTTTTCAGTAATGTCACAGAAGATGCAGGATTTGCTTGAACATTTAAGTCAGGGGTGTCCAAAGTGCGGCCCGGGGGGAATTTTTTAACGGCCCCACGGCACATTTTAAAAATACGATTGAAAAAAATAAAAAAACATATAAAGTGGTATAAAAGAGCAAACAGGTGAAATGTAACAAGAAAATGTTGCAATGTTTACTCTGATAACACAAAGTTGCCCTGCAGGCTGTTTCTTTCTTTAAAAAATAATATTAATCAAAATCAGTTTCATGAATTACTGACCTATTCAAATCTCCAATTACGTCACATTAAATATTCCACTTTCAGATATTTTTTGGGGAAAATGTTGCATATTTTGTGTTGGCCATATAAAAAACTGAGCTGTTTTTTTTTTTTAAGAAGGGCCTAAAACGAACAAACAAAAAAACATAAAAACTTATAATTGACGGATAGATCTGAAGTTGATCTTGAGATTATTGTGTTAAAAGTAAACAGTAAAAAAAATTATAATGTATTTTTTAACACTTTAATGAGTAGCATCCCCAATAATTTTAGTGGGATTTGTTTTTAAGTGTCATTGCTAAAAAAATAATAATGAATAAAATCAATGGTGTTATGAGTTATTGACCTTTTTAAGGCTCCCATTATTATATAATCTCAAATATTCCACTTAAAAATTTTATTGGGTGAAAATATTGCATATTTTGTGTTTTTTCCATAAAAAAACAGGGTTTTCTTTGACAAACAGAGCATACAACTTAAATCTTTAAAAACGTTATATTGACAGATAGATATACCTAGTGTTGATGGAGAGATTTAAAACTTGAATAATAATAAACATAATAATACTGAATAATGACACATTTTTTATATTTTTTTGACCAAAACCCTTTGGGGTCCCCGGGATCAAGCCTGAGTGGAGGCCTAAATGATTTTTCAGTGTGCGGCCCTTAAGTGGAAAAAGTTTGGACACCCCTGATTTAAGTGGTGAAACTTCCTATAGAGGACAGCTGTAGTGCTGGATTCTGAGGATCATGTCAAAATTAATTTCAATTTTTTTTTTTTTGTAGTCACGTACAAATTTGTGTGAAATATGCAAAATTATTTAAATTTGGTCCCTATGAACCATATTAACTCTTTTTTTCCCCAGGATCCCCAGTAAGAATGATCAGCACATTACTTGATCAATCTAGAGATTTAAAGACTGGGCAGTGGCCATTTTACACCATTTTTTTTATGCCTCCACAACCTGTAGAAAGGGTGGTCCCCACAAGTGATGATCAAAAACTTGGTCCCCATTCCAAATTATAACCAGTATGTGTGTGTGTGTGTGTGTGTGTGTGTGTGTGTGTGTAGTCCCTTGAAGCTGTTGAACAGACACAACGAGGTGTGGTACGTGGCCGAGGGGGCGCCAGTCTGCACCGACCCCCAGGAGCCGACCCCGGCCCACACCCCGAGGACGCCCCCCAACTCACCCGCCGACCTTCCGTCGGATCCCCTCCCTCACTCGCTCTCCGATTCCCCCTCCCCCACCAACCTGACGGCGTCCAACGCCTCGGACACGCCCACTCTTCCACCGTCCGACGCTCCTCCCAGTCCGTCTTCCGCCCGTTCCTCGGCCCGGCCTACGTCCCGGCCTACGACCCTCACTCCGGCTCAGGTTTCGGTGGACCAGGACCCGGCCGCCAACGCCACCGGGCTCGACTCCGCGGCGCCGGCGCTGGAGCCCCAAGGGAACGCCACGCTTTGGAACGGCACAGCGGACACACAAGCAGGAAGTGGCGCCAAGCAACAACAAGAAGATGGCGTCTAAGGA
>NC_084752.1:26005354-26050354 GCF_033978785.1 Entelurus aequoreus | reverse complement strand
CGGGACAACACAGATAGACAGACAAAATTCACACTCACAATAACAAAAAAATACGTAAATAGCTCTTAAAATTGACAAACTATTTTGCAGCAAATTATTTTTAAAAATGTTAAACATTTTTAAAACATAATAGAAAAATTAAATTATTCATACTGAAATTAAGATAGTCAATAACTAAAACATAAGTAAATAGCTCTTAAAACAAAGTATTAGGCAGCTAATTCCTAAAAAACAGGAGTCATTTTTAAAATGTTAACATTTTTAAACTAGAATAGAAAAATAAAATTATTCATACTGAAATTAAGATTAGTCAATAACTAAAAAAAAAGGAAATAGCTATTAAAAAAAGTATTTTGCAGCTAATTCCTAAAAAGCAGGAGTCATTTTTAAAATGTTAACATTTTTAAAACTAGAATAGAAAAAAAAAAATATTTATACTGAAATTAAGATTAGTCAATAACTAAAAAATAAGTAAATAGCTCTTAAAACAAACTATTTTGCAGCAAATTCCTAAAAAGAGAAGTTATTTTTTTAATTTTAACATTTTTAAACTAGAATAGACAAATGTAATTATTCATACTGAAATTAAGATTACTCACTTACTAAAAAATACATAAATAACTCTTAAAATTAAACTATTTTGCAGCAAATTCCTAAAAACAGGAGTTCTTTTTTAAATTTTAACATTTTTAAAGTAGAATAGAAAAATGAAATGATTCATACTGAAATTAAGATTAGTCAAAAACTAAAAAATAAGTACATAGCTCTTAAAACTGACAAACTATTTTTGCAGCAAATTCCTAAAAACAGTCGAGCGCTCCTGTTGTGTAGAGGAACTTGGACCACTGTAAACACATTGGCAGACCCTTGCAATGATATTTAACCTTTCTAGCAAGTATAAAACACTGGGGTCTAAACTTGGGATTTATATAAATGAGGCGTTCCTCAAGGCACCGCTTCAAGTCCTCTCCTTTTTGGGAGTTAAACATTTTTGATTTATGCAACTAAGGTGTTGCTGTCGGTTATTTACTTCAGATGCATTCAGCAGTCATTAGTTCAACGTCTGTGGTTATACGAGCGGTGTTCCTCAGGGTTCCATTCTAGGTCCTCTCTTTTTCATCATTGGGACTATTCAACCGGGGACCTGTGAGTTCAATTCAAAAAGCTCGTGAGAGACTCACATTTTTGCAGCAGATTCTTAAAAGAAAGTACCTAAAACAGCAAAGTGCTCCTGTAACACAAAAAAATTGATAGACCAAAATCAAATGTCTACTGTAGAGGACGCTGGTTCTCAGGAATACACAAAATAAGAATAATGGTGAAGGGAGAAGTCCGGCCCCCCGATCCTTAGCTTTCTGGAAATGAGGCCTCGAAAACAACTTAGTTGAATATCCCTAATCTACAATATGTCAAATAAAATAAAAAAATCACAAATATAAGATACATATTTTAAAAAGTAATAAGTCAATTAATGGGTTAGTATAGTCCAGGGGTGTTAAACTTATTTTAGCTCAAGGCATACTTGCCAACCTTGTGTTTGGGGGCGTGGTTATTTACAGCTAGAATTCACCAACTCGAGTAATTCTTATATATTTCATATATATATATATATATATATATATATATATATATATATATATATATATATATATATATATATATATATATATATATATATATATATATATATATGAAATACTTGACTTTCAGTGAATTCTAGCTATATATATATATATATATATATATATATATATATATATATATATATATATATATATATATATATATATATATATATTTTATTTACATAGAAAAAAGAAAAAAAAATACTTGAATTTCAGTGTTCCGGTGGCTATCCATTAGATGGCAGTATTGTCCTGTTTAACTTCTCCGTTCATGATGAGTATATCATTTCGGCCACCGTGTTCAATGGAGAAGTCTGTTCTACAAAATGTACAGGCAACATACACCTTCCCCTTCGAACTGTCCTGGATGAACTGAAATTCTTGTTTCCATTCGTTTTGGAACTTGCAAGCGTATTTCTTCATCTTGCTCGTCGACGGCGTCGCCATGTCTGTAATTTCCTCGTTCTTCTGCTTCGTCTCCTTGTTGTGTGCGCAGTTGTGCACTCTACTCTCTAAAAGCCCTAGATGTTATGATGTCATTGGGCAGGCATTGAGAACAGGCTGTCCCCACTCAGTCTCAGGTCCGCATTGAGCTGGAGGGGGCGTGGCCTCCAGCTCCGGCTGAATACCGGGAGTTTGTCGGGAGAAAATCTCTGCCGGGAGGTTGTCGGGAGAAGCGCTGAATACCGGAAAAACGGGAGGGTTGGCAAGTATGGCTCAAGGGCCGCATGAAGGAAAATCTATTCCTAAAAGAGCAGGACTGGTAAAATCATGGCATAATAACTTAAAAATAAAGACAACTTCAGATTATTTTCTTTGTCTCACTTTGGCCAAAAATAGAAATAGTACATTCTGAAAATGGACATATTACAAATAATCCTCCTGGCAAAACACTTGACGCAAGTTGAAAACTCGGCGGAAAAAATTGGTGCAGTTTCGAAAACCCCATGAAGAACACGAAGAACTTAGACTTTGTCTCTGTGTTTTTACAAAGCTATTAAACTTTAAGCACTTCCTGTTTAGTATTCTAACGTTGGTGGTTTATTAAAAATGTTTGGAAAATCAACCGATTGTTTCCACAGACCGCCGCATCGGTGAAATCCGCATACTGCCACAACACATTCATTTATCAAATATTACAATTATAATTAAAACATGGTGTCAGTTATCAAAACAACACAATAGCTTTGTGATGTGGCTTTTGTGAAAAAAGCCTTTAAAAAAGACCTTGTTTTAATTATTTTAATTCTTAACTCCATATTCCTGTCTTTGTGTTTCTTAGACATGTCATAGTGCCTTCTTACATGATATTCTTTCATTACAGCCACACTTTCTCCACACAGAAGACACACAGGTTTTCCTTTTAGCTCCGTGAACATGTACTCTGCCTCCCACCTGGCTTGAAACCACCTGTTCTCACCGTGCACCTTCCGTTTAGCCATTATTGGGGAGGGAGGTTGCTGAAAGTTCAAATCTGCCTATTCTGATGAATAATGAAGCCGAGCAGTGAGTTCGCGGTCTACCGTTGCATTGTGGGGAATGGAGTATCGGTGCGTGCAAAACAGCAGCAGGCGGCTTTGGCCATAGATAATTCATTCACAGGCCTTCACTTTGACACCTAGGGTATAGTCCAGGGGTGTCCAAACTTTTTCCACTGAGGGCCGCACACTGAAAAATCAAAGCAAGCAGGGGCCATTTTGATATTTTTTATTTAAAAAACCAATACAATATATGTTTAAAAAAAGATACATTTAGGCCTCCACTCAAGCTTGATCCCGGGTACACCAAAGAGTTTTGGTCAAAAAAATATTTAAAAAAGTGTCATTATTCAGTATTGTTATTTTTATTATTATTCAAGTTTTAAATCTCTAGATAAACATTAGGTCTATCTGTCAATATAACGTTTTTAAAGATTTAAGTTGTATGCTCTTTTTGTCAAAGAAAACCCAGTTTTTTAATGGAAAAAACACAAAATATGCAATATTTTCACCCAATAAAGTTTTTAAGTGGAATATTTGACATTATATAATAATTGGAGCCTTAAAAAGGTCAATAACTCATAACACCATTGATTTTAATTCATTATTATTTTTTGAGCAGTGACACTTAAAAACAAATCACACTAACATTATTGGGGATCCAAAAGTGTCCTACTCATTAAAGTGTTAAAAAATGAATTACATTTTTTTTTTACTGTTTACTTTTAACACAATAATCACAATAATCTCAACTTCAGATCTATCCGCCAGTTATAAATTTTATTGTTGATTATGTTTTTTGTTTGTTCCTTTGAGGCCCTTCTTTAAAAAAACCAGCTCAGTTTTTTATATGGCAAGCACAAAACATGCAACATTTTCCCCCAAAAATATCTCAAAGTGGAATATTTAATGTGACGTTATTGGAGCCTTGAATAGGTCAATAATTCATAATGACATTGATTTTGATTCATTATTATTTGTTAAAGAAAGAAACAGCCTGCATGGCAGCTTTGTGTTATTAGAGTAAACATTGCAACATTTTCTTGTTACATTTCACCTGTTTGCTCTTTTATACCATTTTTTATGTTTTTAATTTTTTCCAATCGTATTTTTAAAATGTGCCGTGGGGCCGTTAAAAAATGACCTGCGGGCCGCAAATGGCCCCCGGGCCGCACTTTGGACACCCCTGGTGTAGTCCATCCATCCATCCATTTTCTACCGCTTATTCCCTTCGGGGTCGCGGGGGGCGCTGGAGCCTATCTCAGCTACAATGTCCATACCCTTAAAAAAAAAAAAAAAAGATTAATATGTTTTTTTATACGTCATAGTCACTTCCCATTGGTGTTGTAACGATAGCAATATTTTGGTACCGGTACTAAAAAAATTTCGGTACTTTTCTAAATAATTTATTTATTTATTTATTTATTTAGAAAAGTACCGAAATTTTTTTAGTACCGGTACCAAAATATTGCTATCGTTACAACACCAATGGGAAGTGACTATGACGTATAAAAAAACATATTAATCTTTTTTTTTTTTTTTAAGGGTATGGACATTGTAGCTGAGATAGGCCCCAGCGCCCCCCGCGACCCCGAAGGGAATAAGCGGTAGAAAATGGATGGATGGATGGACTACACCAGGGGTGTCCAAAGTGCGGCCCGGGGGCCATTTGCGGCCCGCAGGTCATTTTTTAACGGTCCCACGGCACATTTTAAAAATACGATTGGAAAAAATTAAAAACATTAAAAAAATGGTATAAAAGAGCAAACAGGTGAAATGTAACAAGAAAATGTTGCAATGTTTACTCTAATAACAAAAAATTGCATTATTGGCTTTATTTTAACAAAAAAATCTTAGGGTACATCAAACATATGTTTCTTATTGCAGTTAAGCCCTTAAATAAAATAGTGAGACATACTAGACAACTTGTCTTTTAGTAGTAAGTAAACAAACAAAGGCTCCTAATTAGTCTGCTGACGTATGCAGTAACATATTGTGTCATTTATCTACCTATTATTTTGTCAACATTATTAAGGACAAGTGGTAGAAAATCAATTATTAATCTACTTGTTCATTAACTGTTAATATCTGCTTACTTTCTAATTTAACATGTTCATCTACACTTCTGTTAAAATGTAATAATCACTTATTCTTCTGTTGTTTGATACTTTACGTTAGTTTTGGATGGTACCACCAATTTGGGTATCAATCCGATACCAAGTAGTTACAGGATCATACGTCGGTCATATTCAAAGTCCTCATGCATCCAGGGACATATTTCCTGAGGCATGACGTTAAAGTGCATCCGGCAGTGGAGGCTCCTCTATGGGGTCTTGGGGCACTAGAAGGTAGTGAGGGGTTGATGAGGCGTCATGAAGCATTTCGACACATTGCAAAACTGTATTGATACTGTGTCACTAAATACTGACATCTGCTGGACATTAAAAATCCCTACAGGCAACCTATGGACCGACTCAACTGACACTGATTTTATGACCTAGTATATACAATAATATAAACCAAGTCATTGTATTTCATTTAGGATTATTTCATATCTTCATTTAAAAATATATATATTTGTATCTTTTTTAGATACAGTCAATAAATAATGTGAACATGTATCATAATATGGAAATCTAAGAGAACGTGTTGTGAATGAGGATGCTTGTGGACTGGGAATTTTTATTTATTTATTTTTTACACATTTTTGTTAAAAAAAACAGTTTTTCCAACGTATAAATTTTAGACGATTTCTCGTCTTAGTTATTATTTCTCCGGCTGTAGAAAAGACCCGCTCACAGGGCACAGAGGAGGCGTCAATGCGACACAGTTCGCGTATCGGTCACGTGACCGAAACAGCTCATGATCGGTCACGTGACTTTCTAAAAGCGGTACGACGCGTGCGCCGATGCATCGGTGTTGCCGGACCCATCACTACTAGGAGGTTAACCCCTTTACTACTGTTACCCTAGGTGGCCCTTGGCAAAGGCCTAGTACCTGACTGCCCCCTAGCCAGGGATACGGTGAAGACCTCAACGGCGAGGCAGGCGGAAGACGGTAGATTTAAGAACTACCACAACAGCTGCGATGGCGGAAGAAGGCTGCAGCAGAAAAGGGTCCCCAGTCATCTTGGACTCCATGCCACTGGATCCTGACCCGGTTCTGTCAAGGATCGTGTGGTGACTGTCTGTGCGCCAGTCTCCCTACGTTAAACAAAGTCACGCACAGGCATCCTCCATAAAAGGGATACACCCCTACCAGGAGGATCGTCATACTCGTTCGAGTGACCGCCGATGATGATTTCCTGAGTTTATAAACATAATATAATTTTTTTTTAAACGAAAGAAGATGTTAAAAATATTGACGTAACCATAGTAGTAACGACTAGATACGTGCTTGTACTTGGTATCATTACAGTGGATATTAGGTGTAGATCCACCCATGGCGTTTGTTTACATTTTGATGCCGGTGATCTGCGGCAGTGGTCCCCAACCTTTTTGTAGCTGGGGACAGGTCAACGCTTGAAAATTTGTCCCACGGACCGGGGGGGAGGTTTTGTTGTTTTTTTTCATAAAGAAATACAATCGTGTGCTTACGGACTGTATCCCTGCAGACTGTATTGATCTATATTGACATACACATACACAATATGTATATATTGTGTTTTTTATGTTGATTTAATAAAAAATAAAATAAAATAAAAAAAATGTTTTTTTTTATTTCTTGCTCGGCCCAGGTACCAATCGGTACCGGTCCGTGGCCCAGTGGTTGGGGACCACTGATCTACGGTGTGTAGTGAAGCATGTTTAGCTATTCCTCGTCCTGCAGGGATGATACTTGTAAGAAACGTACTTTATTTGTCGCCATGGAGACCAGGATTAGTGATTTAGAAGTAGCTAAAACACTGTCGACGGCGGATGGACGTTAGCCGCTAGCTAGCTAGCCATGTCTTAAATTAATTAAAGTACCAATGATTGTCACACTGTGGTAGGACCTCTTCCTGAGAGCGTTTCAGTGTTATAACTTCACCTTTATCTTTACTTTTTAAGCCAAAATGCGTCCGTTCTCCCTTTTCTGTCTACACACTGTGTCTGCTTGTAAGTACACTGCAAAAAGTCAGTGTTCAAAAACTAGGGAAAAAAATACAAAAATGAGGGGTATTTTATTTGAACTAAGCAAAATTATCTGCCAATAGAACAAGAAAATTTGGCTTGTCAAGACTTTCCAAAACAAGTAAAATTAGCTAACCTCAATGAACCCAAAAATACCTTCAAATAAGTATATTCTCAATAATAAAAAGTGCACTTTTCTTGGTAGAAAAAAAAAAAGAGACCTTTTTGCTCAATATGTTGAAAAATATTCTTAAATGAAGTAAATGCTAGTGCCATTATTTTGACATAATGATATGCGCTCGGCATCATGATTTTTTTTATGCTTGAAGTAAGAAGTTTTACTCTAAAAAAGTAGTTTTATACTTGTGAGTGTTGATGACACAGCTTTGCAACACTTGATATTCTAGTTTCAAGCATGTTTTACACAATATAGGTCATCAAATCTCAGCAACAAGTTGTAATATCTTACTGAGATCATTTAGGACAGGGGTGTCCAAAGTGCGGCCCCGGGGGCCATTTGCGGCCTGCAACTAATTGTTTACAGGCCCGCCACACATTCTGGAAATGCTATTGCAAAAAATAAAAAATAACATTAAAAAAAGTGGAATGAGGTGAAATCTAACGAGAAAAAGTTGCAATGTTGACACAAAGCTGCCATGCAGGCTGTTTTTTCTTTTCTTTTGTCTTTCTTTATTTTTTGCCATTGCTCAAAAAGAAAATAATGACAAAAAAAATCCAAGTTATAATGAATTATTTTCAAGGCTCCAATGACTTCAAATATTTCACTTGAAAATGTTTTATGTGGTAAATATTGCATATATTGTGTAGTTGCCATATAAAAACATCAACATTTTCTTTGACAAAAGAGCATAAAACAAACAAAATAATAGTTCAAACGTAAAATCGACAAATATATCTGAAGTTCATCTCGTAACTTAAGTGTTGGAAGTAAAAAAAAAAAAAAAAAAGTATCACTTTATGAGTGGGGCACCTTTTGGATCCCAAATATATTTAGTGGGATTTTATTCATCTTTTCACTGTGATGACTCAAAAATATTAAATAATTTAAATCAATGGTGTCCTGCATTATTGATCTTTTAGGGCTCTAATTACTAAATACTGCATATTTCAGCTGTACTATAAAAAAAACTAAATCGTTTTTTACAGAAAAGCCATAAAACCTTTTTTTTTTTTAAAGTTAATATAGAGATTTACTGTAAGCGTTAAATAAAAAATAATAATACAAATCTGACTTATTTTTAACATTTTAATAACTGAGACCCTTTATGGTCCCCGGGATCCCTAAAGGTAAAATTAAATTAAAAAATCCATATATTTTGTTATGGTTTGAAAATGAAAAATATCAAAATGGCCCCCCACATGCTTTAATTTTTCCGTGTGTGGCCCTCAGTGGAAAAAGTTTGGACACCCCTGATTTATCAATCAATCAATCAATCAATGTTTATTTATATAGCCCTAAATCACAAGTGTCTCAAAGGGCTGTACAAGCCACAACGACATCCTCGGTACAGAGCCCACATACGGGCAAGGAAAAACTCACCCCAGTGGGACGTCGGTGAATGACTATGAGAAACCTTGGAGAGGACCGCATATGTGGGTAACCCCCCCACCCCCTCCCCCTCTAGGGGAGACCGAAAGCAATGGATGTCGAGTGGGTCTGACATAATATTGTGAAAGTCCAGTCCACAGTGGATCCAACACATCAGCGAGAGTCCAGTCCATAGTGGGGCCAGCAGGAAACCATCCCGAGCGGAGACGGGTCAGCAGCGCAGAGATGTCCCCAACCGATGCACAGGCTAGTGGTCCACCCGGGGTCCCGACTCTGGACAGCCAGCACTTCATCCATGGCCACCGGACCTATGCAACTCCCCCTCGCAAGGGACAGGGGAGAAGAGGAGAGAAGAAAAGAAACGGCAGATCAACTGGTCTAAAAAAGGGGGGTCTATTTAAAGGCTAGATTATACAAATGAGTTTTAAGATAGGACCAAAACCCTTAAAACAAGTAAAACACTCTAACACAAAATCCGCTTAGTGAGAAGAATGATCTTATCAGACAGAAAATAAGCAAATATCATCCTTATTTGAGATATTTAATCTTACTTAGATTTCAGTTTTTGCAGTGTACTCTGTGATTGTGCGCTGCCGAACATGCTCCTCTGCTCGTAAACCAGCAATGACACGACTTGACTTTGACGCGGAGAGACGGTATAGTACCGAAAATGATTCATTAGTATCGCGGTACCGTAAAATTCTACATCCCATAATTCTTGTTTTCCAATAAAATGTTGAACTTGATCATAGATGTTTCCACACATGAATGTCGGTTTCTAAAGCACCATCTTTATTCACCTGCACTCCTAAATAGAGCACGATGATAGACGGCCCCTGTTAGTAACCTTCATGTTTCTAGTGTCCTGTAAAAAAACAAAAAAAAATCTGCTTCATTTGCAAGTCGGGGTCATTTCGCAACCGGGAAAGAACATGTTGAATCTCGCTAACTAACCATCCGCCAACCACCTGCATCATTATGACACATCATTCACGATAGGATGCTGGACAAAATAAAACGTAAATAAAAGCGTCCTGACAGTTGCAATCATGTATAAAAGTGACGTGCGGGTGTAATTATCTCCTTAACAGACATTTTGACTAAAGCGTTTTACTGTATAGCAAATGCACAAAGATGTTTTCATGCACATCAATGACAACCTTCTTCATTACAATTCTTCCTCTGACTTACAGGGCATCCCGAAAGTATTCAAAGCACTTCTTTCCCCACATGTTGTTATGTGACAGCCTTATTCCAAAATGGAAGAACATTCATTCAATTCTACAGACAGTACCTTATAATGACAATGTGAAAGGTTTTCATCCAGGATGTCTCTGTACATTGCTGCATTCATCTTTCCCTCTATGCTAACTATGCTCCCAGTTCCTGCTGCTGACAAGCACCCCCGCACCATGATGCTGTAGGGATGGTATTGGCCTGGTTTCCTGTTATCACACAACTCTTATGCTTAAAGGCCGTTGCTATAGTTATTAGCTATTGTGCTCAAGTTAGACTTTTTGTCTGAGGTGTGGCCTCAGCCGCAGATGTTATCTTTGTTTTAGCCCGCTAACAGCCAAGGACTTCAAGGACCTCAACGAAGATAAGATGACAGCACGCAGACAAAGCAGAGACAAGGCCATCGCAAGGCCCCAGCACATTCCGTCACGTATTGTGCGTACTGGAGCTGCTTTGCATGATATGTGTGACCACTCCTTTTAGAGGCGGCCTCAGTGATGTTGACTGGGGACCTCCCAAATAAATAGAGGGACGCGGGAGCTGTACCTCAGAGCGTAGGGCGAGACTGTGACTAAAAAGCAAACTATAACCTGCTGCCCAAGAATATACAACAATTCTTCTCAAAAAAAGAGGAGAAATATAATCTTAGAGAGAAATGTAATTTAAAACATTTGTATGCACGTACAACACTTAAGACCTTCAGTATATCAGTATGTGGTATTAAATTATGGAATGGATTAAGCAAAGCAATCAAACAATGTACTAATATGATCCACTTCAAGAAACTCTTCAAATTTAAAGTGTTTACAAAGTACAAAGAAGAAGAATACTGAGTTTATTTAATCCATCCATTCTTTCACTCTCAAAATAATCTTACTTATCTCATCATATGAAATGTAACTTACTTCACCAATTATTATTATTTATTTATTTTTATTGTGATTACTTATGGAGTATATTGTGAATAAATTGAGAACAGGAAGTGAACAAAAGTTTTAGCAACTGTTATGTAAAAGAAAAGGGGTAGGATTAAATAAGCTCTGCTTCTTCCTACTCCTTTTCGAACATGTTGAAAAGAGAAACTGGAAATTGTGATGTATCATGTTGTATGCTTGCATGTTCCAAATAAACTCAAACTCAAGTGTGCAGCTCCATGCGTTCTCCTCTTTGAGCCAAATTTAACTCTGTCTCTGCATGATTCCTTGCTTCTTGTCTGTTTAATAGATGTCATCAGTGTTTAAACCTGACAGAAACATGACGCCTGGCATTCACGCCAAAGACTTCAATTGTTGTCACATCAGACCAGAGAATTTGGTTTCTCGTGGTCCGAGAGTCTTTCAGGTGCATTTTGGGAAACTTTTACTAAGAAATGACTTCCGTCTGGCCTCTCTACCATACAGGCCTGATTGGTGGATTGCTGCAGAGATGGTTGTCCTTCTGGAAGGTTCTCCTCTCTTCACAGAGGAATGTTGTAGTTCTGACAGAGTGACCATCGGGTTCTTGGTCACCTCCCTGACTAGACTAAGATGAATGCAGCAATGTACAGAGACATCCTGGATGAAAACCAACGCATTCCCATCCAACCTGATGGAGATTGAGAGGTGCTGGAAAGATGGGTGTGCTAAGCTTGAGACATCGAATTCAAAAAGGCTGTAATTGCTGCCAAAAGATGCATTAACAAAGAAATGAGTAAACGTTGTGAACACTTATGTACATGTTTTGTATTTGTAATAAATTTACATAATTGTCATTATGGGGTATTGTGTGTAGAATTTTGAGGACAAACATGCATTTCTTCTATTTTGGAATAAGGCTGTAACATAACAAAATGTGGAAAAAGTAAAGCGCTTTGAGTACTGATTTCTGAAGGTTTTAAGGACTTAGGAAGAACCAGTGAGATCAACAGAGTTCCAGACGGGCGCACTCATCTCCTTGAGTTTAAAAAACTACCTCAAGGTTTGAAGATCAGTCAAGGAACGTCAACATCCATCCATCTGACCTTCGGTCTTCATTTTTCTCCGTCATCTGGGGTCCAGTTCAAAATACCTCCACTGTCAGGCACCGTGTAAAATCAATAAGACTCTCCATCTGTGCACCTGCTTAAAAACCTGTAATGGTGACCGCCTCCAGTAGGACGTCCTCCGAAATCAACGAGAGTTCTTTCTCCGACAATCTGAGGTTCTGGGTTAAACCTCACCTTGTAGATTCCGTCACTTGGACACGAGCGCCTTCTTGGTGAGGCTCGCCCTCCTGCTTCCGCCGCCTCCGCCCGCCGCGCCTCCCCCGTGCCACAGATGGCCGGGGATGGTGAAGGCGTCCACACTCATGCCCATGGTCTTAGAGGGGATGGAGCTGAACTGCTTCCTGTCCGAGCTGTACTTGTACATGGACTCCACCTGGGCGCCGCTTATTGTCTTGGGCCCCACGCCGGCCAATCGCATGAGCTCCTGGGAGTCGGGGTTGGCGGTGTAGACGCCTCGGAACTGGCAGCTGGAGTCGCGGAAGAGGATAAGGAAGTGGTTGGCGGGGCTCTTCTCCATCTCCTGTGGTTGGAGGAGGAAGAAGTGAAATATGACATTAGTGGCGCCCCCTATGGGTTGCGGTCAAAATGCTTCGGAAGTCTTGCTATCCTAATTGTGTGAATGCTCCAAAGCTTGGTTTTCTACACCAAATTTTTTTTTTTTTTTTTTTTCATGTTTATTTCGAATATGTAGACGAAACAAAAACAACAAATTTTGAAAAAAAAACAACAAAAAAGCCATTCAAGAATGAATAACAAAAACAACAATAATAATAATAATAATAATAATAGTAATAATAAAAAGCAAAAGAAACAAGAAATTAAAATAAACATTTAATGTAAACATATCCGAAAAGGAGTGAGAAGAAGTAAAAACTTATGTACTCCCACCCCTCTTATTACTTACTGTATGTTTAATAATAATAATAATAATAGTATATACAAATGTTATGTCATATAAATACATATACACACATAAGTACGTACACATATATACATACATACACACATACATATATACATATATATATATATATACATATACATATACATACATGTACATCCACAACACACATTTAACAAGTAACTAACAAGTAACTAATTTTTTGGAACTTGGAAAAAAGGTAGCTTGAATCTCCAGGAGGGTGGAAGGTGTTGAAGGTGTTGAAAAATGCATCTATTTATTAAACTTCTTCTTCTTCTTTTGGCGCGCTCTACCTTCCACAATTTTCACCCGATTCAAACCGTTTCCACTTCAAACTGTTCGGCTTATTCGGGAATCGCGGTTTTTCCCTTGAAAAATTCCCAAAATTCCAGGTTTTCCAGAACATTTTTCCCCATTTAAAATGAATTGGCCATTTTTCAAACTTTCACCATTTCCATATTTTTCAACCTATTCAAACCATTCCACCTTCAACACCTTCAACACCTTCCACCCTCCTGGAGATTCAAGCTACCTTTTTTCCAAGTTCCAAAAAATTCCAGGATTTTCCAGAATTCCTGGTTTTCCAAAGCCCTATTTCCACCCTTTTCTCTGGCAACTACTTCTTCCACATTTTTCAACACACTTCAACCGTTCTACCATTAAAGGCCTACTGAAATGAAATGTTTTTATTTAAACGGGGATAGCAGATCCATTCTACGTGTCATACTTGATCATTTCGCGATATTGCCATATTTTTGCTGACAGGATTTAGTAGAGAACATCGACGATAAAGTTTTGGTCGCTGATAAAAAAGCCTTGCCTGTACCAGAAGTAGCGTGACGTCACAGGCTGAAAGGCTCCTCACATTTCCCCATTGTTTACACCAGCAGCGAGAGTGATTCGGACCGAGAAAGCGACGATTACCCCATTAATTTGAGCGAGGATGAAAGATTCGTGGATGAGGAACGTCAGAGTGAAGGACTAGAGTGCAGTGCAGGACGTATCTTTTTTCGCTCTGACCGTAACTTAGGTACAAGCTGGCTCATTGGATTCCACACTCTCTCCTTTTTCTATTGTGGATCACGGATTTGTATTTCAAACCACCTCGGATACTATATCCTCTTGAAAATGAGAGTCGAGAACGCGAAATGGACATTCACAGTGACTTTTATCTCCACGACAATACATCGGCGAAGCACTTTAGCTACGGAGCTAACGTGATAGCATCGGGCTTAACTGCAGATAGAAACAAAATAAATAAACCCCTGACTGGAAGGATAGACAGAAAATCAACAATACTATTAAACCATGGACCTGTAACTACACGGTTAATGCTTTCCAGTCTGGCGAAGCTTAACAATGCTGTTGCTAACGATGCCATTGAAGCTACCTTAGCTACGGGACCTCACAGAGCTATGCTAAAAACATTACCTATCCACCTACGCCAGCCAGCCCTCATCTGCTAATCAACACCCGTGCTCACCTGCGTTCCAGCGATCGACGGAGCGACGAAGGACTTCACCCGATCATCGATGCGGTCGGCGGCTAGCGTCAGATAGCGCGTCTGCTATTCTCAAAGTCCTCCTGGTTGTGTTGCTGCAGCCAGCCGCTAATACACCGATCCCACCTACAGCTTTCTTCTTTGCAGTCTTCATTGTTCATTAAATAAATTGCAAAAGATTCACCAACACAGATGTCCAGAATACTGTGGAATGTTGCGATTAAAACAGAGCTTTTTGTATTGGGATACAATGTGTCCGAATACTTCCGTTTCAACCATTGACGTCACGCGCATACGTCATCATACATAGACGTTTTCAACCGGAAGTTTCGCGGGAAATTTAAAATTGCACTTTATAAGTTAACCCGGCCGTATTGGCATGTGTTGCAATGTTAAGATTTCATCATTGATATATAAACTATCAGACTGCGTGGTCGGTAGTAGTGGGTTTCAGTAGGCCTTTAAAACATTCCTCTTAACTAGGACAAAAAACAAAGTTGTTTTTTTAACTGGAAAAATTCCCAGTTTTCCCGAAATTGCAGGAATTCCGTAATACCATTTGTTACAACTTCAACATTTCTCAACGGATTTCAAAAATTCCAACACCAACCTTTTCAACTCATTTAAACCATTTAAGTTTGTTTTTTTACCATTTTCAGAAAAATTCCCGCTTTTCCCAAAATGCCCACATTTTTGGGAAATTCCCATTGAAATCAATGGGACATTATTCAAAGTTCTACATTTCTCATTTGATTCAAACCATTACAACTTCAAAATATTCAGCCTGTTTGGGATTTGTGTGTTCTACTTCAACAATTCTAAAAAAAAAAATTCCAGGATTTTAGTTCAACTTCAGCATTGGAGCATTCACACGCAATTCCTTCATGAATTCCTTCATCTAGTTGTTTTATAATCATCAGGCAAATCACCAATGACTTATGGACAAATAGTTGCTAAGTCTACGGCCATGTTTTCAAGCAATCTTGGTCAAATATTACAGGCATGTTTGAGAGTCCCCTTAAAGGGAAACTGCACCTTTTTTTGGAATTTTGCCTATCATTCACAATCCTTATGTGAGACAAGAAAATATATGTCTTTCAGTTTTTAATGAATTTTTAAATTTGTAAGGAGGTGGCTAACAATGAAGCTAATGGAAGTCATCTATTTCCCCTTTAAAAAAACATCCAAAAACCACCAACAATACTCCATTTAAATGCGGTAACCTGAATATTTGAGAGTTGTAGTGCTGGTCCCGAGTTGTTTGTGAAAACATGCTGCTCACGTACTGATGTATCCTTTGGTTGATTCACATCATCTCTCTTTGTCTCCACATCTTATTCCCTCCATATGGAAATGTGCCCGAGTTTTTAATCTATTTAAAAGGTAGATACCCAACTGATGCTAACAAGTATAGATCAATTTCCATAATCTCTTGGCAAAGTTTTTGAAAATCAAATTGTTCATCAATTATTTCACTATGTCATTCAAGCTTATATTTTATCTCCTAATTTTTATACAGCGACAACTCTCGTTAAATTTACAAATGACTTGTTTTCTGCATTCGACACTGGCCAATTTATAGGTGCATTTTTTAAAATTGATTTGTCAAAAGCTTTTCACATGGTTGGTCATATTGGACTGAGTCTAAATGCTGTCCTTTGGTTTAACTCTTATTTTTACAACAAATATCAACATGTTTCTGTCAATGGCAGTCATTCTAATCAAATGTTAGTTGATAGAGGTGTCCTACAGGGTTCCGTTTTAAGTCCACTTCTTTTCCCTATTGTAGTGGATTGTCCGAAGCTTAAACAGGCAACAAAAGTAGTTTAGTACAACAAATTTATTTACCCATTATCAGAAGTGCAGGTTGAATTAAGTTGTCCGTGCAAGCAGACACAATGTACTCCAGAGCACACAAGACACACACAAGCCAAAATCACCCCCGAGTTCCGGTCTTCTGCCATTCATTTATATGTCTGTTGTGCGTCATCGTTCCTTATCAAATGCGTCAATGTCTTGTTTTGCTTTTCCTATCTGTTCCATAACAACTCGAATTCTGTAGACAGGTTGGCACGACTCAATATTCACTTTTGTCCCACAACTGGTCCATTCAATGGCACAAAAATACAAGAGTATTGAAAATGAGCGGACATTCTTAAAAGACAAGAAATATAGGTCAAAAGGTCAGAAATTCTACTACACTATTCTTATTAATGATTTGCCTCAAATTTTTGATTATAAATCACGCCTCTCACTTGTATACTAGATGGATGTTGCCATCAACCGAGATGTTAACTTTGAAATTCAACTTAGAGAGTGAAAAGAGAGAGAGACACAAAAAGACGATAGTTTGCAACCACCTTTAAAAAAATAAAAAATTAATCTAAACTGAAGATCAGTCGGCATCCCAGTGAGAGCAGATATTGTACAGTAAGTGATTGTTTTATCCTGCTCGTAGTTTGCACAGTTTCTCTTGTTTGGCACTTAGCAATGGTGCTACTTGCTAGATTTGCTGATCACACAGCTTCTTAAAACTTGTAGCTCATCCTTCTTGTATTCAGGCTCAAAAATATAAGGTTATGGATCATGCTTTGTCCCAAAGTACTCTTTGTTGGCTCTCATGAAGTCTGCCGTCATGCCGTATGCCCAAAATTAGCAAAATACATAAAATATGACATGTTATTATGAATGTGTCTGTTACTACATTATATACAGTATATACTTACAGCATGTATATGAAACTGTGATGGAGGTTTTTAGATGTTTTTAGAGTGCTTTATAGGGGGATTTGAGCAAATCCCATTACCTACATTGTTAGCTGACTCTTACTAGCAATTATTTTTGAGTTAGAATGCATGAAAACAGAACAACATATGTGTTCTTGTCTGACATAAAAATTAGGACTGATACTTAACATTCCAAAAATAAAGCACAATTCCCCTTTAAAGTGCAGACCAAATTCCATCTACAACTATAATCAGAAAGCTGGTGTGTAATATGCACAATACCTACAATACAAACACTTTGTAGGGCCCAATATAACACTTTCAGCTTCATAGAAAAAGCTACTTCCTAGTTAGACAACATACCACAGATCGTCTACACCACATATGTCAGAGTCAAGGCCCGCGGGCCATATCCGGCCCGCGAGAAGGTTTTTTACGGCCCTTGGGATGATCTTGATTTATTATTAGAACCGGCCCGCAGACCGCAGATCTTTTTTTTTTTCTTTTTTTTTCTTTTTTTTTATTTTTTTTTTAGACCGCAGATCTTTTACACCAGGGGTCTCAAACACGCGGCCCGCGGGCCAATTGTGGCCCGGGAGACGTTATTTTGCGGCCCCCACCTTAATATGAAAGTTTAATGTTAGTGCGGCCCGCGAGTTTTAAATGAATGGCGCTTGACAGCGTTGTGTGCGGAGCTGAAGAAATCTACCAATCACGTTGTGGTATGAGGCTCTCGACAATATCGAGGGCGTGCCGTGATGGCACTGTCATCTTTTTCTCCATACTAACAGCGTGCCAGCCCAGACACATGTTGTATGAGGCTTCTAGAGACACACGCAGGTTATTGCAAGACATACTTGAGGAACAGCCAGACATGTCACACTGAGGGTGGTCATATTTTATTTTATTTATATTTTAACACTGTTACAAATATGCGCCACACTGTGAACCCACACCAAACAAGAATGACAAACACATTTCGGGAGAACATCCGCACCTAAACACAACATAAACACAACAGAACAAATACCCAGAATCCTTTGCAGCCCTAACTCTTCCGGGCTACAAAAACACCCCCGCTACCCCTAACCCCGCCCAACTCAACCCCCCCCCCATCTCCCGAATTCGGAGGTCTCAAGGTTGGCAATTATGCATTGATGTCACTTGCGTAATGCAAGCAGAGAAACATTTTGCCGCTTTTCTATGACACACGCTCTTCCTTCCTCCCTCCCTGCCTCCCTCCCTCGCCCGCCTGCTCGCTCCCGCCCCCGTTGTAAACAGTCCGGGCGGGGAAGACGAGCACTCCGCCGAAGGAGCGAGCGACAATACAAAAGTGTGGTGCACTGGACCCCAGCGCTGATACAGACGTGGTGATGTTAACCCGTTCGGGGCTAATTGTGCTACCGTAACTGTAAACTCCACCCCCCACCCTCCTCCCGTTGGCTCCAGACAGAGACGATTTTTGATGCAATATTTCTTTCACAGGGGCACCCCGACGTGTCTTATTTCATTTCATTTCATTTTTATTTATCTCCTTCATTGATGTGCATCTTTGATCGATAGACAATTATACCTCAATTTTTAAATTATACATTTACACACCAATGCCTGAGAAGGAGCAGGATGAAGAAAAATCTTATATTTTTCTGCCCCCTTCAACATAGTACGTAGTCTTACTTAATGATATCATATAAACAAACAATTACATCCAAATATAACGAAAACAAACAAAAAAACACAAGAAGTGCAAAACTTCATGATGTACAAAACGAACAAAAAAACCAAAATAAGTAGTATACACCTCACAGGATGATACAAAACAAATACAAAACTAGGCAAAAAATAAGTAAAATAATAAATATAAAGCAAAATGTAAACACTTATGGCTGTCCATATGATCTCATTGTTCTGTCCTTATATATTTTTTCAATTGGAATATATTTTTACAATCTTTTATCTCTTGTAAAGAGAATTCCATAGTTTAACCCCCACCACTGATATACACATTTGTTTTAAAGTTGTCCTTGAATACTGATGTTTGAAATGACCTTTTCTTCTATGCTCTTCATTCTCAAAAGTGATGACAAACATTTTTTGTAAATTTGCTGGTAATGTTTTACTTTTAGCCTTAAACATGACACATAATGTCTGTAACTTTACTAGCTCCTGTAGTTTCAATAAACCAGAATTAATAAATAATATGTTAGTGTGTTTTAAGTAATCTACTTTATGAATAATCCTTATAGCTCTTTTCTGTAGTTGATACAGAGAAAGTTGCGTTGCACAAGGAATACAATTTGAAACGTCATTATACAACTACACATGCTGAGGAGTATGCAAAATACTAGGGGAGTGAACCGGGTTGCAAATTTTAAAACCAGTCTACTGAGGCAACAAGATTTCGTCAAGAAAGCAAGCGAAAAGAGCGATGCAGCAGTCAAAGCTAGCTACATGGTGAGTGAGATGGTTGCTAGGGCGGGAAAGCCATTCAAAGGAGGTGAATTCATTAAAAAGTGCATGTTAGATTTTTTTTAAGAAATCTTTTCTTGCGGCCCAGCCTCACCCAGTTTCTGCATCCAGTGGCCCCCAGGTAAATTGAGTTTGAGACCCCTGTTTTACACGCACCAAGCGGATGCCGGTCCAAGGTTCCGAAAGGGGGCGAGCGGCCCGCCGGGACGCGCCTGCCGGCCGAAGGGCTGCAGCCCGGCCGTCAGTCGCGGAGCCCGCCGTGCCACGCGCGCCAAGGGGGCGGGCCGAAACCCGGCCCCGAGGCCCTGAGACTTCTGCTTTGTTTCCCCAAACCGCGCGTCACCGCCGGGCCCGCACCACCGTCGGGCTGCAGCCCGAGCGTCGGTGGCGGAACCCGTCATGTGCCGCGCGCGCCAAGCGGAGCGGGGGGGTCAAGCGGGCCGAAACCCGCAGGCCACCTCCTCACCACGAGGCCCTGAGACTTCTGCGTTTGACCCCTACGCGCGGCCCGTCGGGACGCGCCCGCCGTCAAGCCACGAGGGCCAGCCGTCGGGTCGCGGAGCCCGCCGTGCCACGCGCGCCAAGGGGCGGGCCGAAACCAGCGGGGGGTTTCGGGCACCCAACTCGCCTCCCTCCCACGGAGGGAGGAGGGGGGTTTAATGTGAACATTACTGTGCAATCACATATTTAGAGTTTTTACTCAATTCAAGTTTAAAAGTTAAAGTTTAATATTTGTTTTCACTGCATGTTACTTCTCCTTAAACAAAGTGTTGTTTTTGATTTATAGATTTTTGCACTTTATTTTATTGTATTTCAATTTAATTATATTTTAAAAATATTTCAGTTGAGTGGATGATAGAAAATTGCTATTATTGTTTTTTTCTTTGAAGTAAATTTAGCCCACTTTTGCTAAAATAGAAAATATAGGCTACTGATGGTGCCTTGAATACCGGTTTCTTTCATTTAATGTTCATGTTATGGGGATTTTTATATAAAGGAAATTTGTCTTTTGTGTCTGTTGAAAATTAAAGATTACTGACAGAGCCATAAGAAAATATTGCTTTATTTATCTGATCATATTGGAATATATTTGTTAGGTTTTCAGTAGGTTCAATTAGGTTCACTAGACTATATGCGTCATTTAAAAATTTTTCAATGAACATTCGAACAGTCCGGCCCTCGGCTTGTAGCTAAATTTTTTATTTGGCCCTCCGTCCATTTGACTTTGACACCCCTGTTATACACAGTACTGCCATCTAATGTCTTGGAAGTGTCACTGTATTGCAAATGAGACTAAAAATTTTTTATAAGAAAACAAGATATAATAACAACCTGGCAGCGCATTTATCATAATCAGCTCATTTTTAAATGTTACATTGAAAAGTAAAACAGTCAACATGTTTTAAATGTGTGTTAACATTTATTAACACACACAAAAGTACCAAAAATGTATACCGGCATCGATTCCCAGGTACCGGAAATTGGTACCGGATCGGTTAAAAACTGAACCATAGCCATCCCTATTGGTGGGGTCAAACTTTAATAACAGCGCCACCATATGGTGTATTTGTCAGAAAATTAACAGCACAAGCAACACAGTAGGGGTGCACGTTTTGACAAATTTCACCCTTTTATGTGCAGTGATCAGGAGTAGAAGAGTAACACCACTTTTGTACATCACTGTGTATGTGGTGTGGTGGTATGGCCTTGATACAATGACTCATCACGTTCACCTCCACTATCTTGTTCTTTTGGCCCTCGTTGACTTTCCCAGCCAGGCAGCAGCGAGACAAAGCGTTGTGAATGATGAACTTGTTGGATTTGAAGCTCGGTTCTTTGAAGAGCTTTGGACCTGATCCAGAAAACACAAACATCAAAGCTTGTTGTTGTTGTTGTTGAATCGCTTGAAACCCATGCGTACTTCTGAAGCTGTGCTAGCAGACTACATACCGGTGTATTCCGGAGCAGGCGAGGTTCCATTGGAACCAGTTTCCCAGTCTCCATTTTGCTTGGCCAGCCGACTCGGTGTCACACATCCAGAAGGCGAGGCGGGTCGGCTGCCAGATGACATGACCCAGTCAGGTTGACGGCTTCAAACATTACAGTACTATGCTCGTCACCATGCCAGAGTTGCAGTAGTCATTACCAATACCTTTGAATTTCCACAATTAAGTTTCAATACTTATTCACTAAGGGCCAAAGTGCTAAAGCCGCGAATGAAGGCGAGTTCATTACTAATTATTAATATAATTATATAATTATTATTATAATCATTACTAAAACCTACTCAGTGGCCTAGTGGTTAAAGCAGGGGTGTCCAAACGTTTTCCACTGAGGGCCGTACACGGAAAAATTTAAGCATGCGGGGGCCATTTTGATATTTTTCATTTTCAAACCTTAACAAAATATATGGATTTTTTTTTTTTAACCTTTAGGGCTCCCGGGGATTTTAAAGGGTCTCAGTCATTAAACTGTTAAAAATAAGTCAAATTATTATTATTATTTTTTATTTAACGCTTACAGTAAATCTCTATATCAACTTGAGGTTGATATAAAGTAAAAAAAAAAAAAGGTTTTCTGTCAAAGACAACTTTGTTTTTTTATAATAAAACTGAAATATGCAGTATTTAGTAATTAGAGCCTTAAAAGATCAATAATGCAGGACACCATTGATTTTAATTATTTAATATTTTTGAGTAATCACAGTGAAAAGTTAAATAAAATCCTACTAATTATATTTGGGATCCAAAAGGTCCCCCACTCATAAAGTGATACATTTTTATTAGTTTTTTTTTAACACCTAAAATACGAGATCAACTTCAGATATATCTGTCGATTTTACGTTTGAACTATTATTTTGTATTTTTTATGCTCTTTTGTCAAATAAAACTTTGATGTTTTTATATGGCAACCACATAATATATGCAATATTTTTTCCACATAAAACATTTTAAAGTGATATTTTTAAAGTAATAATTCGTTATAACATAGATTTTTAGTCTTTTTTTTATTTTTTAGCAATGGCAAAAAAAAGAAAAAGAAAGACAAAAGAAAAAAAACAGCCTGCATGGCAGCTTTGTGTCAACATTGCAACTTTTTCTTGTTAGATTTCACCTCATTCCACTTTTTCAAAATGTTTTTTAAAATTTTTGCAATATTATCAATTTTGCAATTTTTGCAGAATGTGTGGCGGGCCGGTAAACAATTAGCTGCGGGCCGCAAATGGCCCCCGGGCCGCACTTTGGACACCCCTGGGTTAGAGTGTCTGCCCTGAGATCGGTAGGTCGTGAATTCAAACCCCGGCCGAGTCAGGCTCGATGCTCACACCGATAATTGACGTGGTTCAGCGAGGAAATAGTTTTGTACAGTATTTGGTACTAACTATACTGAAAAAAGCAGGTATCTATGCATTTTCTGTGTGTCGGTATCTAAGTATCGATATTTTTGACAACCTTATACAGTACCGTGGTCTTACTAAAGTACGTCCTGGTTCATGGAGGATGTTAAACATGCAGATCGAATGAGCACCTGTGGACTTTCTTATCACCGTCATTGCTTTCATTGGCAGCTGCCAGGTTGAGTGACGAGTGAGACTTGGTGATCTTGGAGGCTGCAAGAACACAAGGTCATGGTCATAAAATTATTTCCATTCATCTAACTTGAAGACTTTTTTTTTTTTTTTTACAATTTGCTCTCTTGGCGGGGCTCAGAGACAACGGTTTCTCCTCCCTGGTCACGCTGCGAGGACGCGCTCGTGTCTTCCTCACAGGCGATCGACCTTGGCTTGTGGATTTCTGCTGCAGCACCTTGTCCAGGTTGTCCATGATCCTTAGCTGTTGGCGGCGGGCATACTCTTCTCGTGTGAAACCTCCACGGCGGCCTGGAGTAGCCGGAGGGGTAGGGGAAGGAGAGATGGTTCCGACAGGAAGTGTATTAAAAGTGGAGGCTGCAGTCTTATTGGAAGATGGTGGTCTGGGGACAAAGGGAAAGTGAGTTTAGACTTGGTTACATTTGTTTTTGTAGTGGTACTTGCCTTTTTTCCTGTTCTTGTTCTTGACTTTGTCTCTTCCTCTTTAGCTCCTCTGCTCTCTTCTGCTGCCTCTCTAGAAGGAGAGCTTTGCGCTGAGCCATCTCCCCTTCATTAAGCCCGTCCTCCTGCAGATACCCCCATCTGTTTTCGCAACAAGATTTGCAAAAAAAACTCATCTTTTAGGTAGCACTCACCTTGAAGAAGAATCCTATGCCTCCTCTGGCTCCAGGTTCACTGTTTTCTCCAGGTTGTTCCACAGTGTCCACTTTTGCCTGCTCTTCACTGGATTCAGTTTGTTGGTCTGAAGAGTTCCCAGCTTCTATGGCCAAATCCAGTTGCTCTGTGGCATTAGAAGCGAGGGCAATGCCCGTCTCCACTGCAGATTCTATCCGGTCACTCATAGAATCAGAAGAAAGATCTGTTTGCTCATCGCTGACCCCGTCTGGTTCTCCAAGAGAAGAGAGTGACACCTCGATCATGCTGCCACGCTTCCCTGCATCTCCAGCTCTAACTCCATCTCTTCTCGTGCTGTATGCAGCAGAAATAGATAAAGTGTCGCTCTCAAAGGAGCATTCAGAGGGAGCGCCAGAGCTGCTGTCAACCCTTTGGTGAGGTGGTATGGGCACTACCGAGGCCCTTTGCCCTTCGGCTGCCTCAACATCTTCTTGTTCAAGCTCCAAGCTGAACTGGGTGGGCGTCTCACTCGATCCAGTGTCCGAGGTGCTCTCATCAGGTGGCGGTGCAGGCTGGTGGGACTCCTGAGGGGTTCGAGGTCCGCCAATGCGGAAGGAAGACGAGGTTTGCACTTGACACTTGCTGGGGGAAACCCTCCGCAGATGAGGGAGGGTGTCGACATTATAAGTCGGCGTCAAAACTCGATTAAGAGGGGGGAACTTGAGCTCTGAGGGTCGTGGGTGAGGTTGGGGTCGTGATTGGTGTTTGGGACTGCGTGGCGTGGACAAGGTGTGGATCTTGGTACGAGGGGCAGGACAGGAGGAGGAGGTCACTGTTTTTGGTGAGGGTGATACAGAGAGAGCGGAAGTCCGACGGGATGGCGAGGAGACGGAAGAAGTATTGGGACCAGTGGGTATCATCCAGGCTTTGCTAATGCTCATACTAAGGTTTTTGGTGGGCGTTCTTGGAGGTGTCTTTGTGGGGGTATGGGGAGGGGTCTTGGTGGGTGCCTGGGAGTTACTTTTAGGTTTTGACTTTGGAGTGGCTTTGTATGAGCTTCGGGGTCTTTGGTTGCCCAAAAGTTGCTGTTGCTGTTCAGTTAGCTTTTGCATGTCTTTCTGGAGGGACTGCAAAGCTTCACTCAGTTTCTGTACGACTTCATTGTACTCCACAAGGACGGCCTCTCCTCCTTTCTCTTGGCCTTTCTTGCTGTCAATTGAGAATGTGACCTGCTTCTCTAACCGAGGTGGGTTGGAGACGGATGGCTTGGCTTTCTCCTTGTCTGCTTTGTTCTCTGTCTTTTCCTTGTCCTCTTCTTTTTTTAGCTGCTCCTCCATGTGAGTGAGGCGCTCCTCCAGGGTGAGACTGTCAACCTCTGATCCCTCTCCTCCGCCTTCTCCTTGCTCTCGTTTTATTTTAAGGAAAGCTGTTTTTCCGAGCCTTTGTCTGTGCTTGGCAAATATGGCTTCAATCCGTCTCTTTTGAGCTTCAATGCTTTTGCGTTTTTCCTCCAGACGAGCCCCTAGCTCCCACGCCTCTGAGCCCGGCTCAGGAACTCTGGTTCCCGGGCTGTCCTGCTGGCCTGAAGTGCAGGGTGTGAGTGGCGTTCCAGGGGTGGTTGGGGTAGTGGTCAAGTCCTCCCCAGTAGCTACTGGATGTTTTCTTTTGCTGTCTCGTCGCTCAGCGAAGCTTGTCATGCGTGGGCTGCTGCTGGCGCTGTGATGACCTCTACTGGGTCGCATATTACCAGGGGCATTTCTGGGGATGTCGTCAGATGCTTCCGATGAGTCTACGCTGCCATCTCGCAGTACAGAGTCATCATCACGTGACATATCAGTAGCTCGTGATGGCCTCTCCTGCCTCACACCGCCATTAGCCTCTCCACCGACCGGCCGGTACATGATTCCTGAACGGCAGGGGGCAGAGCTACTGAGCTGAGGATTGTCCTCCATTGGGCAATGCAGAAAGAAACCGGCAGGGGCGCCCTCAGGACACAACCTGGGCTCTGGCCTGGCTGCCAACACCCCCTTGACACATTTCTCTGCAGTCCTTCCTTTCTTTCGATCCTTAGAGCCAGGGGAAGGAACCACCTGAAGCGCCTCCTCAATAGTGGGCAGCTCTCCCAGCGGCGCCCATGAAGACCGCTGCGATGGTGCTGCGGCGCTGACTAGATGGTTGAGGTCCTCGGCCGGGCTGTACGGAATACACGCCGTCGTTGCTGGGATGGCGGCACTGAGGCTGTCCGTGCTGACAGAGCGAAACACAGAATCTATTGGGTTTCCCATGACAATATCAACATCACTGTCCAGCCCAAATGGGATGCTGAAAGTCACTGCTGACAGAGGACGACTGCAGGAGGGGTGGGGGGAGGGGGGGGTGAGTGATAGTGTTGGTGATGGTGGTGGGGCAGGGATGGAAATGTGAGTGCGATGAGACCAAAGAAGCCAAAGTAGGAGGGTTTAGAAAATCAAGGCAACGTATGAATGCGATAGCACATTGACTACAAAACCAACATCCAAGTGTCATACCTGATCTGTTTCTTAGTCCAGCTTTTGTTTTCTGAAAAGACAAGTGAGTGAAGTTTAATTAGTGGCAATAACAGCTTCCACTCTCTTGGCATGGTCTTCCACACCAACCTCTTTATGGGCCTCCAAACTGTTCCCACAAAGTTGGAAGCATACATATGTTTTGGCAAGATACTGAATTCATGGGTCAAATCCAACTCCATCCATCCATCCATTTTCTACCGCTTGTCTCTTTCGAGGTCGCTGGAGCCTATCTCAGCTGCATTCGGGCGGAAGGCGGGGTACACCCTGGACAAGTCGCCACCTCATCACAGGGCCAACACAGATAGACAGACAACATTCACACTCACATTCACACATTAGGGACCATTTAGTGTTGCCAATCAACCTATCCCCAGGTGCATGTCTTTGGAGGTGGGAGGAAGCCAGAGTACCCGGAGGGAACCCACGCAGTCACAGGGAGAAAATGAAAACTCCAGATTGACTATTTAATAATGTAGGGCTGCAACAATTAATCAATTACTTCACTTCGAAAAAAGCATTGATTTGTATTTTGTTACTCCAAAGTTTTTTTTGATGAGTACAATACGGAGACCTTTCTGCAAGACTGTTTCAAAAGAGCGCAGATGAGAGTGGTGCACCTATTGATGCAGCTTGTGCTGCCAGTGATGTGTGTGTGTGTGTGTGTGCGTGTGTGTGTGTGTGTGTGTGTGTGTGTGTGCTATCATTTATATTGAAAAAGACAACCACACATTCCTTTTCCACTGCAGGAACTTTTACAGGAATTTTTCCACTTACTCGGGTAAATAAAGTTCCCCCTGTGTTTGCACCAAAAACTACCTGGGTAGATTTAGTTCTTCAGGAACCTTTTGGAGTTCCCGCCTACAAGGTGGGACTTTTGGAAGCTACCCGGAACCTTTTCGGGAGCAGGCTGTGCTGTCGAACACTGATTGTTTGAACAAAGTTGGGGGCGTTTCTGAAACTTCTTTTTCAAACACATATACACAGAGACTTGTTTATTTCTTACTTCTTGTGTATTTCTATTACAACAAACTTGACAACGGAGAGAAAGAACAACGAAAGAAGAACAGAAGGAGCTTTTGAAATGCAGGAACTTTAGTGGGGCATCTTTTTGCTGAAGATCGCTGATCGGTTAAACCAGGGGTCCCCAAACTACGGCCCGCGGGCCGGAGACGGCCCCCCAGCGTCCAAAATCCGGCCCGCGGGAAGTCCCAAGTTAAAAAAAAATAAAAAAATTATTATTATTATTTATTTTTTCTAATTTTTTATTTGTTTTTAATTTGTCCTTGCTAGTCCATTTTCTACCGTCTCCTAGCCACTCAGGCAAATCATATAGTCTAAAAATGCATTTTACCATCGATAACGTGACATGCAGCAGAGCACTCTTTAAGTCAGGGGTCCCCATACTACGGCCCGGATACGGCCCCCCAGTGTCCAAAATCCGGCCCGTGGGAAGTCCCAAGTAAAAAAAAAATATATATTATTATTTTATTTTATTTTTTTTGTATTATTTTTTTTTTTTAAATTTGTCGTTACTAGTCCATTTTCTACCGTCTCCTAGCCACTCAATCAAATCATATTGTCTAAAAATGCATTTTACCATCGATAACGTGACATGCAGCAAGTGCACTCTTTAAGTCAATTAGTGCGCGAGGAATATATATGTATGAATATATATATATATATATATATATATATATATATATATATATATATATATATATATATATATATATATATATGTATATATATATATATATATATATATATATATATATATATATATATATATATATATATATATATATATGTATGAATATATGTATATATATATATATATATGAATATATATATATATATATATATATATATATATATATATGAATATATATATATATATATATATATATATATATATATATATATATATATATATATATATATATATATATATATATATACACACACACATATACATATATACACATATACATATATATATATAAATACTGTATACACACATATACATATATACACATATACATATATATATACATGGACATATACATATACATAGACATATACACACACACATATATATATACACATTTACATATACATACATGTATATATACACACACACATTTACACACACACTATATATATATATATATATATATATATATATATATATATATATATATATATATATATATATATATATATATATATATATATATATATATATATATATATATAGCGCGGCCCCCAGCCAAATTGTTTTACCCCAATGCGGCCCCGGAGTCAAGAAGTTTGGGGACCCCTGGGTTAAACTATCTTGCAGCGTTTTTACTCAGTCATAGTCTTTTAACTATATGCAGTTTATTGTTGTTTATTATTTTTTACAGAATACATTTCGATACGCGAAGCTTTGAGAAGTGGACGGACTTTTTTAAACGTATTTACAGAGGAGTATGTAGCTGGACTCGCAGCAACGACCTTAGCTGCTTACTACTCTGAGACTTAATTGGATAAATGTGAAATAAAGGAGGCAGCACAAGAGTGGAACGAAGGTAAATAATGTCAAATATCAACTATTTAATTTATTAAATGTTGTAAAAGTAGTCAGTAACACTCCATTTGTGTAGTTATTTGCCTCAACCCGAGTCATGCCAACCCTCCCGTTTTTAGCGGGAGAATCCCGATATTCAGCGCCTCTCCTGACAACCTCCCGACAGAGATTTTCTCCCGACAAACTCCCGGTATTCAGCCGGAGCTGGAGGCCACGCCCCCCCAAAAAAAAAGTCTGCCGCAGCTACGATTGGACCTGACCAGCCTTCGGGAAGAAGTACTGGAGTACCAATTGCTTGCCAGGGAATATCTTCCCCAGGAAGCAAGGATTGACCGGTTTTGGGCCATGCTAGGGAGCAGGGGCGCCGAAAAGGGGGGGGAAAGGAGACGGATTCTAGGGGCCCATGATGGAGGGGGCCCAGAGAGGCCCCTAATGATGATGAAATTATAATACAGAAAAAATGACACTAAGTTATTAACTAACATATAATCACACATGTTTTATTTTCCATGTCCTGGTAACAATACCTTTATTTGTTTTGGAAGCATCAACACATGCAGGGCCCTCTCTTCCCCCCCTCCATTTACGTAAAATGGTTCAGTCCGACTGGATCAGCTGCAGGTAGAGCACCGGCGATTTGTCACAGACAGACAGCGCCACAGTGGGCAAAGCGGATGAGACAGCAGTATGCCTCAAAAATCAGGCAGCCAAAAAAGAAAGGAAAAGAAAATAAGAGAGGAGAAGGAGTTGAAGGCTCGACAATATGTCACCCAATATTTCCAAAAAAAGGTGGGTTTGTTAGTTGTGGTGGAAAGTTATGCATATTAACTTTGTCCCTGTCTGTGGTAATAAGCTAGCTCACTTTTCTCACCATGTTAGTGTTATGATCCGCTGCCCGGATCATAGTTTTGTTTAAGTTTTACGTTCAAGTCACATGTGTTTTCAGCACCTTGTTTGGTTTCTGTTGCCATGACGGCAGATTGTGATCACCTGCCTCTGGTTAGCGTTTGGGACGCGCACCTGTTGCCCAAGCGCTAATCAGAGGGCTATTTAGTCTTCGCCCGGGCAGCACTCTGCCTGGCTTCCTAATTTGCTTTCACGCAACAGCTAACGACCACCTTGTTTCCTGCTAGCTCTCATGCTATATTATTTTGCTTACTAGCTCCCACGCTAGTCGTTTTTGTTTTTTTCTGTCTGATTTATTTGTGGAAATAAATCATTTTCCTACCTGCAAGCTGTGTCCGAGCCGTCTGCATCCTTGGGAGAACACCTCGCACCACGATGCGACCCGGTCGTTACAGTAGGAAGCCAGCAGCAAGAAGTTCTCCCGCAGCGAGCACGTCGGAGGAGCTGGACGAAGGTACGTGGGAGGTGTTGCGAGCGATGGAAGCCGAGACGCTTCGCTATTCGACGGAGGAGAGGTCGAATCTCATGTGGGGAGCTGGAGGCTCTCTTATCCCCATCGACTCCCTCTGGTCGGAAGACATCGCTGCTACACCGCAGTACCGGGCGCGCCGGCAAAGACGGAAGCCGGCCAGAAGGTCCTTCCCTCGCCGTCAAGACGCGCCGCTCCCGCAAGCTCCTCCCCCGGACCGAAGCAAGCTACAAGCTTCCCAAGCTTCCCCTCAGATGTTTGGCAACCCTATCGACCACTTTGCCAAACACTTCACCGATTGGGCTGTCAGTCAGCTGGAGACCCACACGGATGACGTCATCCCGCCCACTGTGGATGACGTCAGAGACGAAGATTTTTTTCTAAATTCTTCTGCTCCCTTTTGTCAGCCACCTCCTAGTGACTTTAATTCTGCAATAAGACATTATCAGGACATTTTTTTTAGGACTAAATCTAGTCAGTCCCAGTCTCAAGTGGGGGGTGACAATAGACATTTTGGACAATTTAGAGGAGAGGATTCCACCCTCCCCCTGACCACCCTCCACCCACCCTTGAAGACGGTTCCAATCCGCAAGGAACGCGTCTGGGATCCGCTTTTTGAGGGGGGGGCTAGTACTGGGAGCTGTGCGAGTGGGGTGGCACAACGGCGTGCTAAGCCGCAACCTCCTGCTCGGCCACCGCCACCTGTCCTTCGGCGGGCTAAGCCACAACCTCCTGCCCGGCCGCCACCACCGGTTTTTCGGCCTGCTAAGCCGCAACCGCCAGCTAGGCCACCTGCACCTCGACTGGTTCTCACACCAGTACCTGCACCTCGGCTGGTTCCCACACCAGTACCTGCACCTCGGCTGGTTCCCACACCAGTACCTGCACCTCGGCTGGTTCCCACACCAGTACCTGCACCACGACTGGTCCCCGCACCAGTACCTGCACCACGACTGGTCCCCGCACCAGTACCTGCTCCACGGCTGGTCCCCGCACCAGTACCTGCACCACGACTGGTCCCCGCACCAGTACCTGCACCACGACTGGTTCTCGCACCAGTACCTGCACCACGACTGGTTCTCGCACCAGTACCTGCACCACGACTGGTTCTCGCACCAGTACCTGCACCACGACTGGTTCTCGCACCAGTACCTGCACCACGACTGGTTCTCGCACCAGCACCTGCACCACGGCTGGTTCTCGCACCAGCACCTGCACCACGACTGGTTCTCGCACCAGCGACTCCGGCTGCCACGACAGCGACTCCGGCTGCCACGACAGCGACTCCGGCTGCCACGACAGCGACTCCTGCTGCCACGACAGCGACTCCTGCTGCCACGACAGCGACTCCTGCTGCCACGACAGCGACTCCTGCTGCCACGACAGCGACTCCGGCTGCCACGACAGCGACTCCGGCTGCCACGACAGCGACTCCGGCTGCCACGACAGCGACTCCGGCTGCCACGACAGCGACTCCGGCTGCCACGGCGACGTCGACTCCTCCGGCTGCCACGGCGACGTCGACACCTACCGCTTCCACGGCGACATCTCAGCGACCTCGAGTGGTCCGGCGGCGCAAGCGGAAAGCAGGTCCCCGCATGCAGCCCTCGAGGTCAGTGAAGGGACGCCAGTGGCGCAAACAGCAGCGACATTCAAGACTTTGTTGCAGGACTCAGAGGCTGCTGAACTTCTGGCGCCACTCACGCCCACCTTCTCAGCGGCCACGAACGTGGCCTTTCCGTGGTCGCCCGCCTCGGCGTTCCATTCGCCGCCGCCACTTGACTCGTCCCCGGTGGATTCGGGGACACGTGGCCTGGCGACCCACCACCAAGTCACCCCCCCGCCCGCCCTTGACTCGTGAACTTTTTGCTTGTTTTTTTTTGTTTCGGGTTCCAGTTGTTTTTTTTGTTTTCAAGGGACATCTGGAATCTGTCCTTTTAGGGGGGGTACTGTTATGATCCGCTGCCCGGATCATAGTTTTGTTTAAGTTTTACGTTCAAGTCACATGTGTTTTCAGCACCTTGTTTGGTTTCTGTTGCCATGACGGCAGATTGTGATCACCTGCCTCTGGTTAGCGTTTGGGACGCGCACCTGTTGCCCAAGCGCTAATCAGAGGGCTATTTAGTCTTCGCCCGGGCAGCACTCTGCCTGGCTTCCTAATTTGCTTTCACGCAACAGCTAACGACCACCTTGTTTCCTGCTAGCTCTCATGCTATATTATTTTGCTTACTAGCTCCCACGCTAGTCGTTTTTGTTTTTTTCTGTCTGATTTATTTGTGGAAATAAATCATTTTCCTACCTGCAAGCTGTGTCCGAGCCGTCTGCATCCTTGGGAGAACACCTCGCACCACGATGCGACCCGGTCGTTACAGTTAGCTCAAGAAAACTCTGGATTTTTACATTTTACTGCTATATTAGTTAAATAATCAATCCAGTCAATCGAGAGTCAGTTGGCTAGAAAGCTGGACTTCAAAGACCTGATAAGTGATTTTGCATGTGAGAAGGCTCGGCGTTGGGCTTTTGGTGAGAAAAGTTGAGCGAGGACCAGTGATTGAAAGGTTGCAAAAGGAAGCTTGACTGTGTGTGTATATGTGTAAATAAATGAACACTAAAATTCAAGTATTTTGTTTTATTTATATATATATATATATATATATATATATATATATATATATATATATATATATATATATACATATATATATATATATGTATAGCTAGAATTCACTGAAAGTCAAGTATTTATATATATATATATATATATATATATATATATATATATATATATATATATATATATATATATATATATATATATGAAATACTTGAGTTGGTGAATTCTAGCTGTAAATATACTCTCCTCTTAACCACGCCCCTAACCACGCCCCCCGCCCCAACCACGCCCCCTCACCCCCGACCAAGCCCCACCTCCCGATATTGGAGGTCTCAAGGTTGGCAAGTATGACCCGAGTGAACAGAATGCTAATGCTAACAACCTAAAGCGACATGTTTGAGATGTCTATGTGAGATAAACACTGACATTTATTATTTATATATTGTTATTTACAGCTGAAATGGTCCAAAAGGAATCGCCCGACTCTCATTTACAGAGAGGATGACTTTCTGACATTGTGGACAAAAGCTGACTTTTTATGAACAATTCGGTAAACTTTATTTTCTTAAAGCATAACGTTTTGTACATTATTGCTTTGTATTTCATTTACTTACTTTTTAGTAAAATAACTTTGAGCTAATATTGTCCGTTTATTTACATGGTATCAGTGGAGAAATATACTAAACCACTCCTCCATTCGTCATTAGTCTGATTTGCATAAAGTACCCTGAATTGAGAAATATGGTGGAAACAGACCACACACTTCTATGGAAAAGGGCCTATTGTGGTGAAATATTTGCACTGTCAAAGGGAGCTAGCAATGCACAATAGCACTACGTTAACAGAACGCATCATTAAAGAGCAGCAAACACATAAACAGAGTAAAAGTCTATTTTTGGCAACCAACGCCATCTTATACTGTATGTTTGACTTACATAATAAATATTTTATTCAAACACATGAGGGCATGTTAGCATCCACAGTTTGTATTTACTGCTAACGAGTTGTTTGTCCAAAATTCAACACCACCCATCCAATTAATAGCTTTTCAAATGTGTATGAGTAAAATTGTTAAATGCATTTTCACTCACTTTATCAGACCTGGGCAAATTAAGGCCCGGGGGCCACATGCGGCCCGTTAAGCTTTTCAATCTGGCCCGCCGGACATTCCCAAATAATTGTTTTAGATCTTTAAGATGGAAAGTGTAGCTGCCATTATGATGTGCAGTGATGTTTTCTAATGACCGTAAGTCTTCAACTATACAAAGTATTTCAATGGTTGGAATCTGCACTTTTGGATTATATACTAGTTACTATGGTAATCTAATTAGTTACTATGGTAATCGAATTAGTTACTACTAGCAGCTCAGACGAGGCACCAAGCAGTGTGGGCGGGAAGCGTTTCCACAGACGCGGAAAGTTCTGAAGCTAAGTGATATATCAGATGTATCAGATTGTAGGTGGGTTTATTTTGTACCCTTCGCGTTCATATTCCACTGTTTGTTGCATTTTTGTTGCGTTTCACTTGATTGTAAAATATGTCGATCGAAAGGGGGTGTGACGTTCATATTTTGTCAATATTCAGTGTTTTATCGTTGATAGAAAAATGTAAAATTCGTTTTTTAAGGCGGTCTGTCATAACGTTTTTAGCATTCAATCAGACATTATTGTGAGGTTTTGTATTAGTGTCCCTAAAAATAGATGTACCGGCCCCCAGACACATTTTTTTCTGTAAATGTGGCCCCCGAGTCAAAATAATTGCCCAGGCCTGCACTTTATCATACTTTATCAAAAAGGATTTTTGCTAAATTTGGTTCTTTATTAGTCATAAATTACATGTTTCATGTTCATCTGGCTACACTGTTTGTTTGTTTTTAACTTTTTGTATTAAAAGTAATATATAGTAATGTTCCCATTGTAAAGGTGCAATTTCAATTGTATGTGCATTGATAAAAAAAGAAAGAATAAAGAAAGGCTAATAGAAAAAGCTTTGTTTAGTTAAACAATTTCTCCTGAAATACGCATTGAGGGTAGAAAGTGTGTTTTACATGATTACTCGATTAATCGAACAAATTATTCGATAATTTACTCAAATATTAAAAAGCTGCAGCCCTAATTAATGCCATCCTTCATATTTTGTGTGCTTCTTACCTTGTGTTTCTGGAGACGAGATGGGCACAAACGGTTGTTTGAAGATGAATGAAGGAGAACCGCTGAAACAGGACATTCTAGTGTGAGGCGGCATGTATAAATACCACAGTATTGTGATGGTGTAAAGAGAGGACGCAGTTACCTGTTGCTGTTCCCGCTGACGGGACTGGTACATAAAAGTAAACCTGAGACATCTGCAAGAGGCAGAACAGCTTGTCAAAAACGACCTTAAAAGCCAAAATTACCACTTCTATTGAATTAACCGATCAATAGTAGTGTGTGTGTGTTACCAAAGCAAATAACCACAAGGGTGTGTAATTAAACTCAAAAACATTAGCATTATCAGTTGTGGCTGTAAGCAACCTCCTAATGTAATTTTTATCCAGTTGGTATATGACCCAAAACACACCTGTGAGATCAACAGCTTGTACTGGTCGAACAAAATCAGGCTTCTTGATCTCAAACCACTCCAGCAGCTCGGATACGAAGCTCATGATGTTTAGCTGCGGAGAGAAGCAGTGGATTAATAAAGTTTAAATCACTCTACAGATTTATCGAAATTAAATTGGCCTCCGCTCTAACAGAGACCAAGCCACAATTAAATGCCCTTTAAAATTACTAATAATCTAACACAGCGCTGGGCAAATATATTGACTCGGGGGCCACATTGAGAGAAAAAATGTGTCTGGGGGGCCATTGTGTATGTGTGTATAAATGATATATACACTTTTAACTGTAAAAAATCTGCTGTACAGTATGTGTGTTTGAGTCCCTTTTTTTAATAATTTATGAACACTCATACCAAAAGTCACAATGTCCGATAGAATTCTAAAAACGTTATGACAGACCACCTCAAATGGAATTTTTACTGAATGGGACACCCAAAATGTACACTAAAATAAAGAAAGTTAGATTTACAATTTTAACTATTAACAATAAAACACTGAATATTAACAACATATGAACATTGCTCCTCTTTTACTTCTCGACCAGCTCCTCGATAGACATCTTTTACAATCACGCAAAACTAAAATGTAACAAACAGCAAAATATGAATGCAAAGGGTAATAAACACCTACAATATGATATATTATCACTTTTATGCAGACATTTGTTGTAAAAATTTGCTTCCACATCTGTTCCCGCCCACTCTGCTTTGTTCCTCTGAGCTGCTGTGACGTAGATTACCGTAATAACTCCGATAACACGCAAAAGCGCAGATTTCAACCATTGAAATACTTTCTTTTAGGGATGTCCGATAATGGCTTTTTGCCGATATCCGATATTCCGATACTGTCCAACTCTTTAATTACCGATACCGATATCAAACGATATATGCAGTCATGGAATTAACACATTTATTATGCCTAATTTGGACAACCATGTATGGTGAAGATAAGGTACTTTTTAAAAATAATAATAAAATAAGATAACTAAATTAAAAATATTTTCTTGAATAAAAAACAAAGTAAAACAATATAAAAACAGTTACATAGAAACTAGTAATTAATGAAAATGAGTAAAATTAACTGTTAAAGGTTAGTACTATTAGTGGACCAGCAGCACGCACAATCATGTGTGCTTACGGACTGTATCCCTTGCAGACTGTATTGATAAATAATGTAGGAACCAGAATATTGATAACAGAAAGAAATGGGGGGAGGGAGGTTTTTTGGGTTGGTGCACTAATTGTAAGTGTATCTTGTGTTTTTTATGTTGATTTAATAAAAAAAATAAATTAAAAAAAAAACCGATATAATGTAGGAACCAGAATATTGATAACAGAAAGAAATGGGGGGAGGGAGGTTTTTTGGGTTGGTGCACTAATTGTAAGTGTATCTTGTGTTTTTTATGTTGATTTAATAAAAAAAAATTAAAAAAATTAAAACCGATACAGATAATAAAAAAAACGATACCGATAATTTCAGATATTACATTTTAACGCATTTATCAGCCGATAATATCGGCAGGCCGATATTATCGGACATCCCTACTTTCTTTAGTTCAAGACTTACGGTCATTTAAAAACAGCACTGCACATCATAATGGCGGCTACAGCTTTGATGTTAAAGGTCTAAAAAAATGTATGTACAACGTCCGGCGGGCCGCATGTGGCCCGCATTTTGCCCAGGTCTGATCTGGCAAACGGCGGGACTTGGGCTTCTTAAAGGGACACGCACCTAGACACTTGGGCAAATTTACAGCTTTTTTTTGTGACTTCCATCAAGTAGAGGGACTAATTTTGAATTCCTGACCAAGGTGGAGATCCAAGGTAGGTTGGGCTTCTTAAAGGGACACGCACCTAGACACTTGGGCAAATTTACAGCTTTTTTTTGTGACTTCCATCAAGTAGAGGGACTAATTTTGAATTCCTGACCAAGGTGGAGATCCAAGGTAGGTTGGGCTTCTTAAAGGGACATGCACCTAGACACTTGGGCAAATTTACAGCTTTGTTGTGTGACTTCCATCAAGTAGAGGGACTCATTTTGAATTCCTGACCAAGGTGGAGATCCAAGGTAGGTTGGGCTTCTTAAAGGGACATGCACCTAGACACTTAGGCAAATTTACAGCTTTTTTTTGTGACTTCCAGCAAATAGAGGGACTAATTTTGAATTCCTGACCAAGGTGGAGATCCAAGGTAGGTCGGGCTTCTTAAAGGGACACGCACCTAGACACTTGGGCAAATTTACAGCTTTTTTTTGTGACTTCCATCAAGTATAGGGACTAATTTTGAATTCCTGACCAAGGTGGATATCCAAGGCAGGTTGGGCTTCTTAAAGGGACACGCACTTAGACACTTGGGCAAATTTACAGCTTTTTTTTGTGACTTCCATCAAGTAGAGGGACTAATTTTGAATTCCTGACCAAGGTGGAGATCCAAGGTAGGTCGGGCTTCTTAAAAGGGACATGCACCTAGACACTTGGGCAAATTTACAGCTTTTTTTTGTGACTTCCATCAAGTAGAGGGACTAATTTTGAATTCCTTACCAAGGTGGAGATCCAAGGCAGGTTGGGCTTCTTAAAGGGACACGCACCTAGACACTTGGGCAAATTTACAGCTTTTTTTTGTGACTTCCATCAAGTAGAGGGACTAATTTTGAATTCCTGACCAAGGTGGAGATCCAAGGTAGGTCGGGCTTCTTAAAGGGACACACACCTAGACACTTAGGCAAATTTACAGCTTTTTTTTGTGACTTCCATCAAGTAGAGGGACTAATTTTGAATTCCTGACCAAGGTGAAGATCCAAGGTAGGTCGGGCTTCTTAAAGGGACATGCACCTAGACACTTAGGCAAATTTACAGCTTTTTTTTGTGACTTCCAGCAAATAGAGGGACTAATTTTGAATTCCTGACCAAGGTGGAGATCCAAGGTAGGTTGTGCTTCTTAAAGGGACACGCACTTAGACACTTAGGCAAATTTACAGCTTTTTTTTGTGACTTCCATCAAGTAGAGGGACTAATTTTGAATTCCTGACCAAGGTGGAGATCCAAGGTAGGTTGTGCTTCTTAAAGGGACACGCACTTAGACACTTGGGCAAATTTACAGCTTTGTTTTGTGACTTCCATCAAGTAGAGGGACTAATTTTGAATTCCTGACCAAGGTGGAGATCCAAGGTAGGTCGGGCTTCTTAAAGGGACACACACCTAGACACTTGGGCAAATTTACAGCTTTTTTTTGTGACTTCCATCAAGTAGAGGGACTAATTTTGAATTCCTTACCCAGGTGGAGATCCAAGGCTGGTTGGGCTTCTTAAAGGGACATGCACCTAGACACTTGGGCAAATTTACAGCTTTTTTTTGTGACTTCCAGCAAATAGAGGGACTAATTTTGAATTCCTGACCAAGGTGGAGATCCAAGGTAGGTCGGGCTTCTTAAAGGGACACGCACCTAGACACTTGGGCAAATTTACAGCTTTTTTTTGTGACTTCCAGCAAATAGAGGGACCAATTTTGAATTCCTGACCAAGGTGGAGATCCAAAGCAGGTCGGGCTTCTTAAAGGGACACGCACTTAGACACTTGGGCAAATGTACAGCTTTTTTTTGTGACTTCCATCAAGTAGAGGGACTAATTTTGAATTCCTGACCAAGGTGGAGATCCAAGGTAGGTTGGGCTACTTAAAGGGACACACACCTAGACACTTAGGCAAATTTACAGCTTTTTTTTGTGACTTCCATCAAGTATAGGGACTAATTTTGAATTCCTTACCCAGGTGGAGATCCAAGGTAGGTTGGGCTTCTTAAAGGGACACGCACCTAGACACTTAGGCAAATTTACAGCTTTTTTTTGTGACTTCCATCAAGTAGAGGGACTAATTTTGAATTCCTGACCAAGGTGGAGATCCAAGGTAGGTTGGGCTTCTTAAAGGGACACACACCTAGACACTTGGGCAAATTTACAGCTTTTTTTTGTGACTTCCATCAAGTATAGGGACTAATTTTGAATTCCTTACCCAGGTGGATATCCAAGGTAGGTCGGGCTTCTTAAAGGGACACGCACTTAGACACTTGGGCAAATTTACAGCTTTTTTTTGTGACTTCCATCGAGTAGAGGGACTAATTTTGAATTCCTGACCAAGGTGGAGATCCAAGGTAGGTTGGGCTTCTTAAAGGGACACACACCTAGACACTTGGGCAAATTTACAGCTTTTTTTTGTGACTTCCATCAAGTATAGGGACTAATTTTGAATTCCTTACCCAGGTGGAGATCCAAGGTAGGTCGGGCTTCTTAAAGGGACATGCACCTAGACACTTGGGCAAATTTACAGCTTTTTTTTGTGACTTCCATCAAGTATAGGGACTAATTTTGAATTCCTTACCCAGGTGGAGATCCAAGGTAGGTTGGGCTTCTTAAAGGGACACGCACCTAGACACTTGGGCAAATTTACAGCTTTTTTTTGTGACTTCCATCAAGTATAGGGACTAATTTTGAATTCCTTACCCAGGTGGAGATCCAAGGTAGGTCGGGCTTCTTAAAGGGACATGCACCTAGACACTTGGGCAAATTTACAGCTTTTTTTTGTGACTTCCATCAAGTATAGGGACTAATTTTGAATTCCTTACCCAGGTGGAGATCCAAGGTAGGTTGGGCTTCTTAAAGGGACACGCACCTAGACACTTGGGCAAATTTACAGCTTTTTTTTGTGACTTCCATCAAGTATAGGGACTAATTTTGAATTCCTTACCCAGGTGGAGATCCAAGGTAGGTCGGGCTTCTTAAAGGGACATGCACCTAGACACTTAGGCAAATTTACAGCTTTTTTTTGTGACTTCCATCAAGTAGAGGGACTAATTTTGAATTCCTGACCAAGGTGGAGATCCAAGGTAGGTTGGGCTTCTTAAAGGGACACGCACCTAGACACTTGGGCAAATTTACAGCTTTTTTTTGTGACTTCCATCAAGTAGAGGGACTAATTTTGAATTCCTGACCAAGGTGGAGATCCAAGGTAGGTTGGGCTTCTTAAAGGGACACACACCTAGACACTTGGGCAAATTTACAGCTTTTTTTTGTGACTTCCATCAAGTAGAGGGACTAATTTTGAATTCCTTACCCAGGTGGAGATCCAAGGCAGGTTGGGCTTCTTAAAGGGACATGCACCTAGACACTTAGGCAAATTTACAGCTTTTTTTTGTGACTTCCATCAAGTAGAGGGACTAATTTTGAATTCCTGACCAAGGTGGAGATCCAAGGTAGGTCGGGCTTCTTAAAGGGACATGCACCTAGACACTTGGGCAAATTTACAGCTTTTTTTTGTGACTTCCATCAAGTATAGGGACTAATTTTGAATTCCTTACCCAGGTGGAGATCCAAGGTAGGTCGGGCTTCTTAAAGGGACATGCACCTAGACACTTGGGCAAATTTACAGCTTTTTTTTGTGACTTCCATCAAGTAGAGGGACTAATTTTGAATTCCTGACCAAGGTGGAGATCCAAGGTAGGTTGGGCTTCTTAAAGGGACACGCACCTAGACACTTTGGCAAATTTACAGCTTTTTTTTTGTGACTTCCATCAAGTAGAGGGACTAATTTTGAATTCCTGACCAAGGTGGAGATCCAAGGTAGGTTGGGCTTCTTAAAGGGACATGCACCTAGACACTTGGGCAAATTTACAGCTTTTTTTTGTGACTTCCATCAAGTATAGGGACTAATTTTGAATTCCTTACCCAGGTGGAGATCCAAGGTAGGTCGGGCTTCTTAAAGGGACATGCACCTAGACACTTAGGCAAATTTACAGCTTTTTTTTGTGACTTCCATCAAGTAGAGGGACTAATTTTGAATTCCTGACCAAGGTGGAGATCCAAGGTAGGTTGGGCTTCTTAAAGGGACACGCACCTAGACACTTGGGCAAATTTACAGCTTTTTTTTGTGACTTCCATCAAGTAGAGGGACTCATTTTGAATTCCTGACCAAGGTGGAGATCCAAGGTAGGTTGGGCTTCTTAAAGGGACATGCACCTAGACACTTGGGCAAATTTACAGCTTTTTTTTGTGACTTCCATCAAGTAGAGGGACTAATTTTGAATTCCTGACCAAGGTGGAGATCCAAGGTAGGTTGGGCTTCTTAAAGGGACATGCACCTAGACACTTGGGCAAATTTACAGCTTTTTTTTGTGACTTCCATCAAGTATAGGGACTAATTTTGAATTCCTTACCCAGGTGGAGATCCAAGGTAGGTCGGGCTTCTTAAAGGGACATGCACCTAGACACTTAGGCAAATTTACAGCTTTTTTTTGTGACTTCCATCAAGTAGAGGGACTAATTTTGAATTCCTGACCAAGGTGGAGATCCAAGGTAGGTTGGGCTTCTTAAAGGGACACGCACCTAGACACTTGGGCAAATTTACAGCTTTTTTTTGTGACTTCCATCAAGTAGAGGGACTCATTTTGAATTCCTGACCAAGGTGGAGATCCAAGGTAGGTTGGGCTTCTTAAAGGGACATGCACCTAGACACTTGGGCAAATTTACAGCTTTTTTTTGTGACTTCCATCAAGTAGAGGGACTAATTTTGAATTCCTGACCAAGGTGGAGATCCAAGGTAGGTTGGGCTTCTTAAAGGGACACGCACCTAGACACTTTGGCAAATTTACAGCTTTTTTTTTGTGACTTCCATCAAGTAGAGGGACTAATTTTGAATTCCTGACCAAGGTGGAGATCCAAGGTAGGTTGGGCTTCTTAAAGGGACATGCACCTAGACACTTGGGCAAATTTACAGCTTTTTTTTGTGACTTCCATCAAGTATAGGGACTAATTTTGAATTCCTTACCCAGGTGGAGATCCAAGGTAGGTCGGGCTTCTTAAAGGGACATGCACCTAGACACTTAGGCAAATTTACAGCTTTTTTTTGTGACTTCCATCAAGTAGAGGGACTAATTTTGAATTCCTGACCAAGGTGGAGATCCAAGGTAGGTTGGGCTTCTTAAAGGGACACGCACCTAGACACTTAGGCAAATTTACAGCTTTTTTTGTGACTTCCAGCAAAATAGAGGGACTAATTTTGAATTCCTGACCAAGGTGGAGATCCAAGGTAGGTTGGGCTTCTTAAAGGGACACGCACCTAGACACTTGGGCAAATTTACAGCTTTTTTTTGTGACTTCCATCAAGTATAGGGACTAATTTTGAATTCCTGACCAAGGTGGAGATCCAAGGTAGGTTGGGCTTCTTAAAGGGACACGCACCTAGACACTTGGGCAAATTTACAGCTTTTTTTTGTGACTTCCATCAAGTAGAGGGACTAATTTTGAATTCCTGACCAAGGTGGAGATCCAAGGTAGGTTGGGCTTCTTAAAGGGACACGCACCTAGACACTTGGGCAAATTTACAGCTTTTTTTTGTGACTTCCATCAAGTAGAGGGACTAATTTTGAATTCCTGACCAAGGTGGAGATCCAAGGTAGGTTGGGCTTCTTAAAGGGACATGCACCTAGACACTTAGGCAAATTTACAGCTTTTTTTTGTGACTTCCATCAAGTAGAGGGACTAATTTTGAATTCCTGACCAAGGTGGAGATCCAAGGTAGGTTGGGCTTCTTAAAGGGACACGCACCTAGACACTTGGGCAAATTTACAGCTTTTTTTTGTGACTTCCATCAAGTAGAGGGACTAATTTTGAATTCCTGACCAAGGTGGAGATCCAAGGTAGGTTGGGCTTCTTAAAGGGACATGCACCTAGACACTTGGGCAAATTTACAGCTTTTTTTTGTGACTTCCATCAAGTATAGGGACTAATTTTGAATTCCTGACCAAGGTGGAGATCCAAGGTAGGTTGGGCTTCTTAAAGGGACATGCACCTAGACACTTGGGCAAATTTACAGCTTTTTTTTGTGACTTCCAGCAAATAGAGGGACTAATTTTGAATTCCTGACCAAGGTGAAGATCCAAGGTAGGTCGGGCTTCTTAAAGGGACATGCACCTAGACACTTAGGCAAATTTACAGCTTTTTTTTGTGACTTCCAGCAAATAGAGGGACTAATTTTGAATTCCTGACCAAGGTGGAGATCCAAGGTAGGTTGGGCTTCTTAAAGGGACACGCACCTAGACACTTGGGCAAATTTACAGCTTTTTTTTGTGACTTCCATCAAGTAGAGGGACTCATTTTGAATTCCTGACCAAGGTGGAGATCCAAGGCAGGTTGGGCTTCTTAAAGGGACATGCACCTAGACACTTGGGCAAATTTACAGCTTTTTTTTGTGACTTCCATCAAGTATAGGGACTAATTTTGAATTCTTGACCAAGGTGGAGATCCAAGGTAGGTTGGGCTTCTTAAAGGGACATGCACCTAGACACTTGGGCAAATTTACAGCTTTTTTTTGTGACTTCCATCAAGTATAGGGACTAATTTTGAATTCCTTACCCAGGTGGAGATCCAAGGTAGGTTGGGCTTCTTAAAGGGACATGCACCTAGACACTTGGGCAAATTTACAGCTTTTTTTTGTGACTTCCATCAAGTATAGGGACTAATTTTGAATTCCTTACCCAGGTGGAGATCCAAGGCAGGTCGGGCTTCTTAAAGGGACACGCACCTAGACACTTAGGCAAATTTACAGCTTTTTTTTGTGACTTCCATCAAGTAGAGGGACTAATTTTGAATTCCTGACCAAGGTGGAGATCCAAGGTAGGTTGGGCTTCTTAAAGGGACATGCACCTAGACACTTGGGCAAATTTACAGCTTTTTTTTGTGACTTCCATCAAGTAGAGGGACTAATTTTGAATTCCTGACCAAGGTGGAGATCCAAGGTAGGTTGGGCTTCTTAAAGGGACATGCACCTAGACACTTGGGCAAATTTACAGCTTTTTTTTGTGACTTCCATCAAGTATAGGGACTAATTTTGAATTCCTGACCAAGGTGGATATCCAAGGCAGGTTGGGCTTCTTAAAGGGACACGCACTTAGACACTTGGGCAAATTTACAGCTTTTTTTTGTGACTTCCATCAAGTAGAGGGACTAATTTTGAATTCCTGACCAAGGTGGAGATCCAAGGTAGGTCGGGCTTCTTAAAAGGGACATGCACCTAGACACTTGGGCAAATTTACAGCTTTTTTTTGTGACTTCCATCAAGTAGAGGGACTAATTTTGAATTCCTTACCAAGGTGGAGATCCAAGGCAGGTTGGGCTTCTTAAAGGGACACGCACCTAGACACTTGGGCAAATTTACAGCTTTTTTTTGTGACTTCCATCAAGTAGAGGGACTAATTTTGAATTCCTGACCAAGGTGGAGATCCAAGGTAGGTCGGGCTTCTTAAAGGGACACACACCTAGACACTTAGGCAAATTTACAGCTTTTTTTTGTGACTTCCATCAAGTAGAGGGACTAATTTTGAATTCCTGACCAAGGTGAAGATCCAAGGTAGGTCGGGCTTCTTAAAGGGACATGCACCTAGAC
>NC_084752.1:25992854-25997854 GCF_033978785.1 Entelurus aequoreus | reverse complement strand
AACAAAAAGCGATAGCATGCTGGATGGGGGATGGCAGAGAAGAGGGACACAAGCGTAAAAATGACAAAGGGGTCCCCTGTAACACATCGTCACAAAGCGACAGGAGGAGGAGGAACAGAAGGGTGGAGGGGACAGTGGTGGAGAGGCGAGGCGGGGGACAAACAAGGTGGGCGTGGTTTCACCTCCACTTCTCTCCTTCCTTCCCTCCTACATCCCTTTCACTCAACTGATGCCTGAGAGTCCTCATGTCCTCAGAGGAGTGGTGTGTGTATTGGAGGACCACCAGAGGTCCCCCTTTCTCTCTAATATGCACTTTATGTTGACTTGTTTTCTTCTGTATACAACTAAATTACACTATGAATCATAAAAATACTGTTTGTGGACTACAGTGGAACCTCTAAGGTCAAATCGAATGGTCTAAAAATAAGTTAAACATAATAGGAAGACGTTAAAAAATACAAACATTCTCCCAAAAGTATGAGTGTATATCCCAACTTTGACTTTTCATCATCATTTTATTTGAATGTCTGACTTTCTGTTTGTGCCATTCATAAGGTTTAGTGGTCAGTTTGGGTCCGTGTACCTCCCTCTCATTCTATATCCAATTCTTGAATGCAAATTAAAAAAAACAAATTTCGGCCCATTTTTTCTATTTTCATTTTTGAAACAAAAAGTTAGACAACTATTTAATGAGACTTTTTTGAAACGACAATAAGACCCCTGCTGAACAAAGATGTTACCGTTGTGCTAAAAACATGTTAAACGCAAATGAAAAGCTAAAATACTGCTTCCGGTTCAATTTGTCATCACACAGATAAACACGCATTTTTTCATTTTGGATGAACATTTTTTTTCGATTTTTGTGTTTATTTGGAAAAATTTAAATCCATAAAAGAAAAACAGCACAAAATCCAAATTTATGGCAACATTTTAATGAAAATCAACCCTTTTTTGTTTGTTTTAAAATCTGCCATATATAACAACAATCCAAAAACAGCCCTAATTTAGTTTTTTTGATTTGCGTTTCAGAATTGGAAATAAAATGAACGGAAGGTACACGGACCAGTTTGTGTTTTGGTCATTGAATTTTATTATCATGAATAGAAATTGAAAACCAAAAAACGACTGGTTAATTTCAATTAAAAAAGAAAAAAGAAAACTGAAAAAAACGTGTTTCTTTTTTGGTGTTAAAAAGCAACAACTAAATAAAAAAAATGATTTGATTTTCGTTTTATATTTCATAAAAGAAAAATGAGGATCGCCAGTAAACAGAAATGGAAAAACCGACCAAAAACAAAATTAGTGCCGTTTTTAAATTTGTATTATATATGGCAGATTTTAAAACAAACAAAAAAGGGTTGATTTTCATTAAAATATTGCCATAAAATTGCATTTTGTGCAGTTTTCCTTTTATGGATTTTTATTTTTCCAAACAAACACAAAAATCTAATATATGTTCATCCAAAATGCAAAAATGCTTGTTTATCTGTGTGATGACAAATTGAACTGGAAGCAGTATTTTAGCTTTTCCTTTGCGTTTAGCATGTTTTTAGCATAACGGTAACATCTTTGTTCAGCAGGAGTCTTGTCGTTTTTAAAAAGTGTCATTAAATAGTTGTCAAACTTTTTTTCAGAAATTAAAATAGAAAAAATGGCCCGAAATACATTTTTTGATTTGCATTTAATAATTGGAAATAGAATGAACGGGAAAGTACACGGACCAAACAAAAGCTTTTTTAAAGTCTGACACCCAGAAGTTTTTAATTTCAAAGTAAAAGCGGGGGAGTTACAGTACCCTTGTGTCTGGCTAAAATGTATTTTGAGGCTTACACAGAAATTATTTTAGACATGGTACGAGAATGGACAACCACAGATATCTATACACACATATCACACAAAAGTGGAGGACAAAACGAATCTGATCACACTCCACAGTACAGATTTTCCTAGAGGCCAGACCACAGTCCTGTCTTTAAAATCGCTGTTTCCGGTTTTGGTGTCGGAATATATAAAAAAAACCATCCATTTTGGTCTGTTTTTCAGTTTCAGTTTATATGTGCGTATATATTTCTACAGATGTCAGTTCTCGTTGTGCCATGTCTAAAATATTTTCTGTGTGGGGCTCCAAAGACATTTTAGCCAATGTCACAGGCACATGGATATTTGTAGTAATTATCCCCGCCTTTACATAGAAAATAAAACTTTCCCGTGTCTACAAATGAGAAAACATCCATTTTGGTCTGTTTTTTTCGCTCCTGTTTACTAAGAATTTACAATTTTCAATTTTGAAATACAAAATGATACCGTTTTTATATTTTGTTATTGCTTTTCAACAGCAAAAAAGAAAAACACTTCGTTTTTCAAATTTGTTTTTTGTATTTTGAAACAGAATTCAAATAAACCCTTCTTTTTAAAAAAAAAAAAAAAAAAAAAAAAAAAAGCCTTTTTTTAGATATATGCGTACTAGTTCTAGCTATTAGGCTGGTCTAGTTTTTATTTTTATATATTTTTTATATTTTTTTATTTTTTTTATTTTTTTAATACACTGTAGCACTTTGAGGTTGTATGCTCAATGTAAAGTGCTTTTTACGAATACAATCTATTGTTATTATTATAAACCTCTCTATTTTTTTGTTTTTCAATTTCCATTTATGAAAAAAAACCGTTCAATGACCATGACATACACGGACCTGGACGTGGCAATGCTTTTTCCTTCACTTAAGGGGCAGGTATGATTGTTCTCTTAGAATTCTGCCTAGCAACAATTGCTGTTAATAATGAACTAAAATACTTAATCAATTATTTAAATTGCACTCCATTGTTTTTATAAACAAATCACAAAAAATGACGGCCTAATCTTCTAGGATCCAAATACCACCTGCTAAACAGCGTGTGCAAACTATAACATTGCATGTACTATTCGTGGACATGTTTCGTGTGATCTACTAATACTGATACTAATACCATGAATTGATTAACGTGGACCCCGACTTAAACAAGTTGAAAAACTTATTTGGGTGTTACCATTTAGTGGTCAATTGTACGGAATATGTACTGTACTGTGCAATCTACTAATAACATTTTCAATCAATCAATCAATCAATCAATCAAACTGTGTGTGCTATTGAAAAGTGGTGCAGACCGCCTTATTCAAATGAGGTTTTTGCGTGTAGTAGCGGTACTACACCTTTTTCCCTCCACATTCATTGTATTATACTCTCCAACCTGTGTGCGATGTTGTTGAACTAACACCAAACATCTATAACTGCAATATACAATCGTAATCTATAGACAACAAAAATCTGACGCTCTGCATCAAGGCGGTGGTCCATTACAACACCGCAGTGCATTCATGCATATGGAATGACCCAAACGCCAGAAAAAACACATTGAAATATTTTTTTTCATATGGCCGATATATTTTAATAATGTATATCCTTAATGGAAAAAAAAATTTAATTAATAAAAAAAAAATGCCAAAACGCATCAATTTAATTGGTTTGTTTGCAACATTTACACAGATGTCTGGAGGGCGCTAACTTTCCAATTTTATATCCCGCTCTTTTACAGCTTCTGGGATGTAATGACGAAGCTACGTTACGTACGTAACAAATGCACGTGTTCTAGCTTTGTGTGTTGATAACTAATGATATTGAGTTGAAAAGTTAGCCCTAGCTATTATTGAATGTAAATTCTATCATAATAACAACATGACTGCAAATTGTTCGTTGCTTCTACTGGACTGCTTTTGTATGTGTGCACACGCCCCCTGCGCGTAGTGTTGACGAGACCCGGTGAGTGACCACCGTAAACGCTAATCATTTTATTGGAGCCGGTAAAAAATGTTAGTTATTGTGAAAAATATAGACAGTTTTAAAAGCATTCTGTTAAACCACTAACAATAACATAAACTAGCCAATGTTGTTCTTGTTATTATGTTTGCTTTGAGTAAATTACAACAGCCCCTTTAAGTCATCCAGCAGCTAAAAATTATAAAATGATATTGCTGAATAGACGATATGTCTAATATTCTATATGTTGACCTACGCCCGTACAATAAAGGGTTATATGTCCGTTGTCTGCCTTTGCCGCACGAGCACACGTTTTCTCACAGCCGTGTGTGTTAACTGTGTCAGTTTGCACGTATTTCTCAGACGTAAAATAGCGCTCGCAGAACAGTGATCAGCCTTGATAGATCACAGTGTGCATGCTGAATGATTATATTTGCATCTTCTCCTCCCAGTATTGTGGGTGTCCTGACTTCCTTTTCAATAAAAGGACCACAACTATGGAACTCTCTACCTGACACTTTCAAAAGTATACCTGTAGGGCTGCAACTAACGATTAATTTGATCATCGATTAATCTGTCGATTATTACTTCGATTAATCGATTGATAATCGGATAAAAGAGACAAACTAAATTTCTATCCTTTCCAGTATTTTATTGAAAAAAAACAGCATACTGGCGCCATGTTCTTTCAACTTGCCAAATAAAACAAGGACACAAAAAATTGAATCTGATAAATCTATGGATAAAAAGCAGAGCCTGGCGACGCATGCGCGTTTATCATAACTCTCTCGCTCTCTGTCTCTGCCCCTCCCTCACGAATGCTGCTGCGCACACCTCCACAATTTGTTTTGTTTTTAACCTTCTTAACCCTGAACGTACATTGTTAATACACGCAACCCTAACTCAAAATGCCGGACATTTGAGGCATTTAAGAAACACCGCCCGGACAGCCCCGCAAAAGAGGACATGTCCGGTGAAAAGAGGACGTATGGTCAGGACCTAGCCCGGTTTCACCAGACATGTCCTCTTTTGCTAGCATGCTAGCAGCTAACGGGCTACGATAGACTGACCATACGTCCTCTTTTCACCGGACATGTCCTCTTTTGCGGAGCTTTCGGGGCGGAGTTTCTTAAATGCCTCAAATGTCCGGCATTTTGAGTATTGTTTACACAACGTGCAGTACGCTACTTAATATGTCTGTGTGGAAAC
>NC_084752.1:25989584-25992834 GCF_033978785.1 Entelurus aequoreus | reverse complement strand
ATCTCAAAATGCTACAATGGCAAGGTAAAAGCACACATAAAACATACACTAAGATTACGATATCAACTAACTAACTATGTGTCACTTTTCTTGAAAAGATGCAAATGTATTTGTTTTTGGAATATTTCCACTGACTGTGGTGCTCTCAGGTTGTCTGAAAGAGCATTCCAGGGCCTTGGAAAAAAGAGGGTGGGGGGGGGGGGGGGGGGGGTGATGTCAGTGGAGTAATAGGGTAAGTAATGTGTTCATATTTGTGCACCCTCATCAGGATCCTGGCAGCACTGTTTTGGATGTGTTGGAGTTTTATAAACTGTTTCAGGCCTATTAGACCTTGTTTATCTGTTGAAGTTTACATGCATGCAATGATTTTATCCCATATGTCTTATTGTGCCATCGTCTGGGGACAGGCCATAAACTGTGTAGTGAAGCCTCTGTTGTCATCATATAAACAAACACTAAAGATATTTGACCAAAAACCAATGAAGCATCATCACTGCCATACAACCCAAAACTATAACATGATGAGTTTTGATAATTTTTATCAATTTCTCATTTTTAAAGACTATTTTTAAGTGTTTGAATGGATTAGCCCCTGATGTGATGTGCAAAGAAATACAAAGATACAGTAGTGAAGGTGTGCAGACTTGAGCTGCAGTCGGTGGGAGTTGTAGAGTGAAAAGGTGCCGGACTACTTTGTTTAGAACCCCAATATGTAATATGTACAATATTTACCGTATTTTGGTCATTTTATGCATTGCTGCAACTTCTTTCCTCAGCGCATTTATTTCAGTTTCCATAGCAGCACACTTACGACTCTGACAACAAATAGTGTGTTCCGACTTCCAGAAGTCATGGTTGACTTGGTAAAAGAAGACGAAGATGACTACTTTTGAAAAAAAGAGAATTCATAACCTTATGTTTTTGAAGCTGAATATATGGAGGATGAACTGCTGCTTGAAATAGCCAAGCTATTTCGACATAAACGGAGTGCTTACCCAAACTAAACCGGAAAAAACGCACAACTGTCTAACAAGTAAGTCACTATAATCTTGATCATGATACACGCAGCACGCCTTGCGTGTTTTTACAACTTTAGTAATTACGCTGTCGAGCTAGCTGTGTACAAAGAAAACATGAAGACGTGGACTAAATAATACTTTACAGATAGACAATATGATTGTTCATGTTTTTCCAGTCAGTACAGATTGTTGTCCTGTCGCAGTGTGTTGTGCATTACAAACGCAAAAGCAAATCGGGTGCTGACGCAGAAGCTAGCTTATCTCTTTCCATAGCTAGCTTTTACGGTTAATATCATAGCATGCTGACGTGTTACTATGCTTGAAAAAGAGTTCCTCAGTGTTTGCTCTTACAATAACAAGTTTGCTACAGTTTGGTTATTATACAGGTTAAGGAACATAAATGAAGTATTGTTGACGGTTTATGAATGCATCTTTAAAGTGATTTAAAAGGTAGAATTGATTGATGATTGAATTGATTTACAAATTAGAATGCAAAAAAAACAACTTGTCTCTCATAATGAATGTGAACAATAAGCAACATTTTTTTTTAAGTGCAGTTCCCTTTAAAATCATAACCCCAGTGACGTGCGGTGAGGTTCATGGCTGGTGAGGCACTGACTTCATCACAGTCAGATTTACAAACATATGAACCCTAAAGAGTATCTTATTCACCATTTGATTGGCAGCAGTTAACGGGTTATGTTTAAAAGCTCATACCAGCATTCTCCCTGCTTGGCACTCAGCATCAAGGGTTGGAATTGGGGGTTAAATCACCAAAAATTATTCCCGGGCGCGGCGCCGCTGCTGCCCACTGCTACCCTCACCTCCCAGGGGGTGAGCAAGGGGATGGGTCAAATGCAGAGGACAAATTTCACCACACCTAGTGTGTGTGTGACAATCACTGGTACTTTACCTTTACACATACAAACTGTGGCACACAAAAAAGCACATTTAATAAAAAAAAACGTTATTATGGTCTTACCTTTACTTATAAATAAAGTCCATGCGCCGCTCCTTCTGAACAAAAGCATCGATAACTTGTTTGTAGAAGTCTTCCTTATCTTTCTTCAATTTCAAAAGTTTCTCTGTCTCGATGGAGATCTTCCTTTAATTATTACCTCCTGCTTCGATTGAAAGTCCAGTTTAGAAAACTGTTTTATTTTAGATATGTAATCCTCCATGTTAAAAGTCCAGGCGAGAGGAAACAATAAACGATCGCTAACTGTTGCTGCTTGTTGTCACTTATTCTGCAGCCGAGTAGTCGCAAGAATGATCTCTGGGATCACTACCACCCTCTACCACCAGGAGGCGGGATTACTGCGAGCCTCACCCAGTGCGTCTTTGCAGCCGTTTTATGATTGCTCAGCACAAGAAATACGTTACACACATACAGTTGTTGACAAAATACACTGTACATTATATACCTCAGCTAACTAAACTATGGAAATGTATAATATAATTCATATAGCAATACGGTCTCACTGCACAGCAGGCCAGCAGTTAGCCGAGTCATTGCGCAATCCATGGCGAGGCTCAACTGGCTGGTGACTCACCGCAAGTCTCTTCTCAGTATTTGAACGGCAAATGTGAAAATTCAGCGATTTTGAATAAAAATAATCTAAAACTGGTGAAGTTAAATGGAAAATAACTTTATAGTATAATCACTGGATACATAACCATTTAATTAATTGTTTTTCTTTTTAAATGTTTTTTCTTTCCATGATGGCACGTGAGGCCCCGCCTCACCTGCCTCCCCTGACTGCACGTCACTGCATAACCCCTGATGTACTGCACCTCTAAAACCGCATCAAGCAAGGCAGACATGGAACTCAATACAACTGGACCATCATACACTAAATAAGTCTATGCTCCTTTTCTGTCCGTCGGAAAAAATAGTGCGGCATCGGATCACATCCAGGCCAGACCTCCAACATGCCAGCATGGAAATACAGTTTGCTGCATGCAGGTGTGTGTGTGTGTGTGCATGTGCGTGTGTGTTTGTGTGAGTTGCCAAACCAACTGTGACACATTTCTTGATGGATTCTACACTTCAGATGTTCAACTCATCAAACTAACAGCCAGCAGGATTGCTTTAAAGGGTTAAATAAACACACGAAGGAACATGTGTGAGGTTGCCAGTGGATTTATGTTGAAGAAAAGACAGCCAATGAAAGCTACTCACGAGAGGATATACCGTACATTTACACTCGCAGGCGCGTTATGTTATTTGC
>NC_084752.1:25892084-25979584 GCF_033978785.1 Entelurus aequoreus | reverse complement strand
AAATGTTATAAAAATCGTTACACACAAATAAAAAAGTGTGGAAAAAATGGAGAGCTCCAAATTAAATTTTGCTTAGTGGCCCAGATTAGCCGGGGGTCTGTTTTGGTTCACCTCAATGTGAATAAATATGTTAGCATGTACAATAGACTCATGCATATTCACAGTTAGGCTTTTCATGCCCACACAATGTCTGCTTATAATGGTAAATTGTGTTTTTTTTAAACAGTAACTCGAATAGAAATGGTTTGATACTGCCAACTGCATGGGAAAATGTGTGCTGTTGCTACAAACCCAGCAGAGGGCGCTGTCTCGTAATTCAGTTCAGCAGGAATCAACCAGCAGGAAGATGCTTTGACAAGATGTGATGTTGTGTAAATGCAGGTTTTATAAGTACAACTAAGTGTACTGTATATATATATGTATACACACATATATATAGTCGAGGTTTATGTGGTTTATCCGTTATACAGTGCTCAATACAAGGGTAGAGCGCAATACACGTTAGGTCAGGAAAAAACGCAGAGGCTATTTCATCCCTACAAGCCTACAAGCTATTTCTTCCCGACAGGCTTGTAGGGATGAAATAACCTGTGTTTTTTCCTGATCTAAGGTATATATATATGTATGTATATACACTTGTCCAGGGTGTGCCCCGCCTTCCGCCCGAATGCAGCTGAGATAGGCTCCAGCACCCCACGTTGACCACAAAAGGCAAAAGGGACAAGCGGTAGAAAATGTATATATATATATATGTATATATACATACAGTATATATACACAGTAGCCCCTGTGTTTTTTTTCCTGACCTGACGTATGTATATATATATATAATGCTGGGCCACAACATTAGGTACACCTGCAGACTGCAGCACGGATTTCATATTTCATTCATTCACAACTCATCCAACACGAACATTATTGTTTTTGCACTTTTTGGCTTCTTATTAAATAACTTTTTTAAATAGATTCAATCTTGCACGTGGAAAGTTTAAGTGTGGGCTTTAGTTGATATAACACGAACATGAAGTCAGTGCCTCACCAGCCATGAACCTCACCGCACGTCACTGGTATACACACACACACACACACACACACACACACACACATATATATACATATGTATACATACATATATATATATACATACATATGTATACATATATACATACATACATACATACATACATATATATATATATACACACACACACGCACCCACACACACAAACACATCTATCTATCTTTTATGTCAAAGCTGGTGACGAATCATACTTTTATATACACATCAAAATAAAAAATGGTCTGAGAAAGATGTCCTGTGGTGTTTCACAAACGTCTAGTTGCTTATTCTTTATGACCGCCTTTATCTCTGAGGGATTTCTTCCTACAAGAAAGGGAAAATTCCGGAATTTCCACAAGTCAGTGATAGATTGTGGATCCAAAATTAAACTACAACCCTCCCAACTCATCTAAATATAAAGTAAGACCATAACGTGTGGTGTTGTTGGTTGCGACCCCAATGATGCAGAGAGGGCAAGCAAAGTGCAGGTCAAAAGGTATTGGTCGACGAAAATAAAGAAATAGTGCAGCAGGGAAGTGCACAGGAAGCACAGAAAAGGCTAGGCATGTTTAGGTGCAAAGCAAAAGGCACAAAAGTCAAGCAATGATTCAACAGGACAGAGGGCAAGCCTGGCTTAAGAGAAGCATCCTGATTGGCAACCAGGGACAGGTGAAGGAGCCAGCTGGTGCTCAGACAAGAGTAGCGGTGCCAAATAGAGTCAAACAAGAAGTGGAACAAAAACTAAGATGGACAGGAAATAATGCATGCGTGATCATGACAGTTAAGATATATTGTTGTTTTTGATTTATTGTGGAGTCATATGACAATATGACAAACATGACCAACTTTTGCTCCCAATTTGATCTTTTTTGTAGTTGTTAGCGCTTCCATAGCGAGTGTTCTGACAGATATAGGTTAGAACCAAACGCTACTTTGTGTCAGAAATGACAACAGCGGAGGAATAATGCCTCACAACGAGAGGATAAAGAAAAAAGAAGGAGCTTGTTGACTATGGCACAGACTACATTGGCGGACGCTAGCAAATTTTCTGGACATATGTCGATCCCAAATACAAAATAGGTAAGGAAAGTTGGGTTTGCACAACATTGGGAAACAAAAGACCAGATAATAGGTGCCATTTTGGGGTCCTTATAGACACACTATAATATTACCTGCATGTTGAAGCACAGTACGTCTGACTACAGTAGCTGTAATGCCCTGACATTCAATCAAGGGGTGCGGTTTCGTAGCTTACCAAAGTCGTACTAAAAATGTTTTCACTGATTGAGTGCAGTGTGTAATGTTTTATATTGCCAATGAAACCTCAAAGTTTTGGTCTTGCTTGCTTGCCTGTACTTGCGAGCGTCATTTATTGAACAGGCGTCAACCTGCAGTCCTCAATATCTAATATGTGACTGCCATTGACTGGTCACACTTAACATTACACCTTGTAGCACATGAAATCCGTCAGTAGACTGGAAGTCTCTGCAGAGAGTGGTGAGGATGGCGGAAAAGATCATCAGGACTCCTCTTCCTCCTATCCAGGAAATCGCAAAAAGCCGCTGCCTGACCAGGACTCAGAACATCTGTAGAGACTCCTCCCACCCCCACCAAGGACTGTTTTCACTGCTGGACTCTAGAAAGAGGTTCCGCAGCCTCCGTAGCAGAACCTCCAGGTTCTGTAACAACTTCTTCCCTCAGGCCATCAGACTCTTGAACGCATCATAATTAACCCCTCAATTCCCTCCAAAAATGGATTAACTCGCTGGAATATAAAGACAATATAACATACATCCATAAACGTGGATGAATATGCAATATATATTTATCTGTACAGTCATTTATTTATTTATTGCTCTTTTATCCTGCACTACAACGAGCTAATGCAACAAAAGGTTGTTCTTATCTGGACTGTAAATTTCAAATTTGAATGACACTAAAAGGTAGTCTAAGTCTAAGTCAGAACTAGGACATACACCATGTGCACCGGTTTATAAGGCGCACTGTCGATTTTTTGAGAAAATTAAAGGATTTTAGATGCGCCTTAAGTCCGAAAAATACGGTACTTGGAAGAGGAGCGATCGCACTATTGAAATGACACTTCATTATGTTATCACAGTGGAGCGATCTATCTGTGCTTTTGACTTTTGGATTATTTTGAGTCATTGTATTTGGATTCCTTCTGATTATTATGATCGTGTGTCAGCGCTTACTTGGAAGAGGAGCGATTGCATTTCCTAAACCAGTGTTTTTCAACCACTGTGCCGCAGCACACAGGAGTGCCGTGAGATACAGTCTAGTGTGCCGTGGGACATTATGTAATTTCACCTATTTGGGTTAAAAATATTTCATGCAAACCAGTAATAATGACATGCAAATAAAGTGCCCTTGTTGAGTGTCTGTGCTGTCTAGAGCTCGGCAGAGTAACCGTGTAATACTCTTCCATATCAGTAGGTGGCAGCAGGTAGCTAATTGCTTTGTAAACGTATCTAATGCTTAAACCAAAGGTGGGTGCCCCTAAGAAAAGGCATTTAAGCTTAGGGATGGCTATGGAAAACTAAAACTGAACTGGCTGCAAAGTAAACAAAAACAGAATGCTGGACGACAGCAAAGACTTACAGCGTGTGGAGCAGAGACGGCGTCCACAAAGTACATCCGAACATGACATGACAATCAACAATGTCCCCACAAAGGATAGCGTCCGCACAACTGAAATAGTCTTGATTGCTAAAACAAAGCAGGTGCGGGGAATAGCGCTCAAGGAAGACATGAAACTGCTACAGGAAAATACCAACAAAACAGGAAAAGCCACCAGAAGCGCAACACACAACACACAGGAAAACACCAAAAAACTCAAAATAAGTCACGGTGTGATGTGACAGGTCATGACAGTACTTTGAGACGATAGCTATAGTGATGGTTATGTTTGAAGTCATATCCTGCAATTGCCAGAACGACTTTTTACTGTCAACATCGACTGAGTTAAATTTTTCCAATGTTTTCTGCTGGTGGTGTGCCTCCGCATTTTTTCAATGAAAAAAATGTGCCTCGGCTCCAAAAAGGTTGAAAAACACTGTCCTAAACAACATTCTATTATGTAGTCGCGGGTGTGCGAACGAGCTGTGCGTTTGACTTTTGGATTATTTTTGTTACGTGTGGGTGAAAGTCATGTTCCTCAGGATGCCAATGGAAAGGCAAAAGGTGGCAAAAGCGGCTTGCAGGTAGAAAGTCTTTTATTATTAATACTCTGCAAAATACAACCAGCAAAGCTCACAAGAGAAGCTAACTTAAAGTTAAAGTACCAATGATTGTCACACACACTAGGTGTGGCGAAATTATTCTCTGCATTTGACCCATCACCCTTGATCACCCCCTGGGAGGTGAGAGGAGCAGTGAGCAGCAGCGGTGGCCGCACCCGGGAATAATTTTTGGTGATTTAACCCCCAATTCCAACCCTTGATGCTGAGTGCCAAGCAGGGAGGTAATGGGTCCCATTTTATAGTCTTTGGTATGACTCGGCTGAGGTTTGAACTCACAACCTACCGATCTCAGCGCGGACACTCTAACCACAAGGCCACTGAGTAGGTAGCATAGCAGACAAAACTTGACGCATGGGCTAACGCCAAATATAACTTGCCGGCAAACAATGAACTCACAAAGGCAGTTTGGTTGACACAGGTATATAAAACTCACTGATTAGTGATCAGAGGCAGGTGAGTTTACTGATCGCTAATCAGATGCAGATGAATACAATCAGGGCTCGTAACTAAGGAGCCCTGAGAACGGAAACCAAGACACAAACTTAGGAGAATCATAAAAACAACATGACAGTTTTGAGGGTTTGTATTTCAATTAATTCTGATTATTATGTTCTTCCGCCAGTGGTGACTTGGAAGAGCGTTTACATTATTGGAATGACACGAGCAAGCTGTGTGCTTGACTTTGGATTATTTTGCTTTGTATTTCAATTCATTCTCATTATTAGTTCTTCTGTCAGGACTTACTTGGCAGAGGAGCGACCGCAATTATTAAATAACACTTCTTCATGTACCACTTCTTCCAATCTTGCCACAGGAGGGGAAGTGATCAAACTAGCCTAGCCTGATGTGCTTCAGGTGTGAAGTGAGACCAGGTGAGGTAGGATTGGCATAGTGTGAGTATGATTTAATTATTTTTAGAGATGTCCGATAATATCGGCCTGCCAATATTACCGGCCGATAAATGCTTTAAAATGTAGAATCTGAAATTATCGGTATCGTTTTTTATATTACTGGCATAGTTTTTTTTTATTTTTTATATACATATACTGTATTTTTTTAAAAAAATTAAATCAACATAAAAAACACAAGATACACTTACAATTAGTGCACCAACGCAAAAAACCTCCCTCCCCCATTTACACTCATTCACACTCATTCACACAAAAGGGTTGTTTTTCTGTTATTAATATTCTGGTTCCTACATTATATATCAATATATATCAACACAGTCTGCAAGGGATACAGTCCGTAAGCACACATGATTGTGTGTGCTGCTGGTCCAATAATAGTACTAACCTTTAACAGTTAATTTGACTCATTTTCATTAATTACTAGTTTCTATGTAACTGTTTTTGTATTGTTTTACTTCTTTTTATTCAAGAAAATGTTTTTAATTTATTTATCTTATTTTATTAATTTTTTTAAAAAAGGACCTTATCTTCACCATACCTGGTTGTCCAAATTAGGCATAATCATGTGTTAAATTCCACGACTGTATATATCGGTATCAGTTGATATCTGTATCTGTAATTAAAGAGTTGGACAATATCGGAATATCGGATATCTGCAAAAAGCCATTATCGGACATCCCTAATTATTTTGTTTGCAGATCCTGCTTATGTTTTTCTCTTTGTTTTTCAAGTTGACACTTCAATACAAATGCTCAAAGAATAAAATTATAAAAAGATTACAGTTGTGTAAATCATTGGTCAAGGGTTTTACTATGAGGTATGAGACAATGTGGTTTAAACTTTTATAATGTCACGTGCTTTGTGTTGATTTGTCGGGTGGAAAGACTGTAAGAGGTACCTCTCAGTAAGACGGAGGCAACACCGTCGATTAAATGAAATCTTTTGAAAGAGTGGAAATCACATTGGGACATGAGCACAACAGGAAAACACTTATACGCAATACAGAGCACAGCAGGAGCGGGAAGAACTGTAAGGGGGAGCACAAGAGAGGAGAGAAACATATTGCATACTCAATTAGGACACACCAGGACACACTAGAGTTAAAAGACATGGACAGAAAGTTACTCTCAAATGGATACTAACCAGATCATTTTAGTGAAGTTTCCAGAAGAGACAGGTTTATGGAATAGAGTTTAGTATGGGAAGGTTTATATGTATGTACGTATGTGGGGGGGGTGAACTTTGGTTCACACTCCAATAGAGTAGGAGGCGGTAATGCACCTTTAAAAAACAAGAAGAAGAAGAAATACACCACAAAAACTGTAGTTGCTATTAAAAGAAGGAAGGTTGTATCTTGGTTGTATATTGGGGACGGCTTGGCGCGGTTGGGAGAGTGGGTGTGCCAGCAACCTGGGGGGTTCCTGGTTCAATCCCCACCTTCTACCAACCTCGTCACGCCCATTGTGTCCTTGAGCAAGACACTTCACCCTTGCTCCTGATGGGTCGTGGTTAGCGCCTTGCATGGCAGCTCCCGCCATCAGTGTGTGAATGTGTGTGTGAATGGGTGAATGTGGAAATAGTGTCAAAGCGCTTTGAGTACCTTGAAGGTAGAAAAGCGCTATACAAGTATAACCCATTTACCATATCTTTGTTTGCAATGCCAGTTGCACGTGTGGATTAGAATACACACATGTAGTAAAGTACAGTGGATTGTGTTTAATGCTGCCTGGCTTTACTGCAGAAATCAACTTTTTTTTTTTCAGAAGAAAATAAGGTGGTGGCTTCTTAACAGGAAGAACAACAATGTATTGGTCATACACAAAAGGAACCCAATATGCCCAAAGAATGTCACACCTTAAAATAACACCTCATGTATTTTCATGTGGTGCCTCCACTGACATTACCACAGTGAATATTCAATCTCCACATGTTACTTATTCTTGTGAGATCAATATCATGGTTGGGTATAGATACTTCAATACCAAATACAGTGCCTGTTTCAGTCTTGTATATATTTTTGAAACGAAGTAATGGTCAAAATAAATTAGGCTTTTTTGACAAAAAAGTTGTTAAAAAAAAAAAGCTGATTTTTACAAACTGGTGTCAGTTAATATATATTATTTAAAGTGCATCACAGGGAGCATTTTTGGCCCAGCTCAAGTTTTTTATTGGCCCTCACTTATGATTAGTGAGGTGTCAGATATCACAAACTTCTATTTGCTTTGTCACCTATAACAAAAAAACAAGATTAAAAAAAATAAATAATTTAGCATATACTGATTACATTACATTACATTAAATCGGGTTCAGCATTTTTATTGCACAAAATGTATCTAAGTGTCCTGGCATTCTTTCATTTTTCAGTATGCGACCCCAAGTGAAAACATTTTGGACAACCCTGATGTAAAAAGTAAGTGTCCGCATAAATGTTCACCCTCTTTAAACAGGCTGATTAGTGTTAGTTTGTCTAATGGAGATCACCTATTTTTGTTATAAATGAAATGCACAAAATAATTTGTTTTTTTTGTTGTTGTACACATTCAGTATATAAACTAATTATACACACTTTTTGTTAATCTGATTTTTATTTTTTAAATTCAATGTTTTTTCTTTTTCTTTAAATAAAACAAAATCGGAGAAATTAGGTAGGGATCATTTGTTTGTGGACACAAAGTGCACTACAGTAGCTTACATCAGATGTGTTTGGACGATGATACTTATGACAATACTTTTTAAAATAATAAATGTAACCTTTTGGTCAAAAAAAAAAAAAAAAAAAAGAAAAGAAATCAACATTCATAACATCCCATCATTCAGCCATGACGCAGCAAACCACAAACTCTCCGCGCTGGATGTACAAAGGATTGTAATGATTGAAGTAAAGAAAAAAAAAACGTACATTGTAGGCCGACTAGCTTTTAATCACATCAAATTGTTCCCATGTTGCCTTGCAGTGTTCGGTAAATTACGACCCACTTGCGTCTTACATGCTTTAAGAAGCAAGATCACGACCTCCCGTCTCACAGCTCTTGTGTTTAGCTTTTATCTCTGCTAAAGGTTTGACGATCGCAAACGAGTCGAGTCTTTTGAGCAGCTCTTTTAAGTGGACCGATTCACAGTTGAGAGTAGGTTTGAGAGCCAAATGACTCATGCTGCACCTGCGTTCCCCAAAGTGGTTTACCAACATACTTTTGCACAGCCACACTTACACTTGACTTTCAGGTGAATGCACAGCTAACTTAGGGGGAGGAGATACTAAAATAACTTAACATTTATATTAAAAAAAAAAAAAGGGCCATTTTCTGAAAAATAAGGGACACACCCTTCCTGTTTGTACAGTAATTCAGGTGTCCACACACCAGGTAGCATAGGACAGTTTTGCATATGTCATTTCAGTGTTGTTTATAATTTTTTTATATTGACATCTATTCTGCAATCAGCATCCTCTGCAGTGGACATTTGTTTATGGTCTTTTTTTTTCTTTTTTCAGAGCTACACATTTCAGAAAGAAATTAGCCCTGTTATACAAAATACAAATGTCCACTGTAGCGGACAAGGATTGTACTGTATACTTTTTTTTTTCTTAATTATTATCTTTCATGGTTTTTTTTCTGTATTGTTAAAATGAGTTTATGGCGATCATTTTTACAGTAAAGTTATTTTGCATAAAAATGATCTGTCACCTGCATACTCGTTATTGCCACAAAAGGTTTTAGGCGAGGGGAAATTCAAAATAGTGATGTCACTGTCATTGCACGTGGATATGGTACAATTTTATGGTGTTTACAATAAAAACACAAACATCATAAACAATATTTCACAATAATTCCTACTAATTGAGTAGCGTATTGTATGCAGTTATGGGATGTATAATTGACCTATTCTGATCCAAATCATACTTAACTGCTATTTAAAAAAAACAAAAAAAATAACAAAAAAAACTGTTGCTTCTAAAAAAAAGAAAAAAACACATATACAGTATATGTGTGTGTGTGTGTTTTGTTTTTTTGTACATTTATGTAATGAATATATAAAATACAGAAAGAATAACAGTGCCAACTACTGGATACTGTATGGAGGGCAGCACTGCTTGATCTAAACTCTAATTACTTAATTTTTAGTACATACAGTATGCTTTAAAGGCCTACTGAAATGAATTTTTTTTATTTAAACGGAGATAGCAGATCTATTCTATGTGTCATACTTGATCATTTCGCGATATTGCCATATTTTTGCTGAAAGGATTTAGTATAGAACAACGACGATAAAGATTGCAACTTTTGGTATCTGATAAAAAAAAGGCTTGCCCCTACCGGAAGTAGCGTGACGTAGTCAGTTGAACATATACGCAAAGTTCCCTATTGTTTACAATGATGGCCGCATGAAGTGAGAGAGATTCGGACCGAGAAAGCGACAATTTCCCCATTAATTTGAGCGAGGATGAAAGATTTGTGGATGAGTAAAGTGCAAGTGAAGGACTAGTGGGGAGTTGAAGCTATTCAGATAGGGAAGATGCTGTGAGAGCCGGGGGTGACCTGATATTCAGCTGGGAATGACTACAACAGTAAATAAACACAAGACATATATATACTCTATTAGCCACAACACAACCAGGCTTATATTTAATATGCCACAAATTAATCCTGCATAAAAACACCTACGTGTTTGTTATGCTAGCTCCTCTGCTAGCTCCTAGCTCCATAGAACACGCCAATACAATTCAAACACCTGATCAACACACACAATCACTCAGCCCAAAAGACCGTTCACCTAACCCAAGGTTCATAAAGCTTATATATTTTTAAAAAGTTACGTACGTGACGCGCACATACGGTCAAGCTATCAAATGTTTAGCAGCCAAGGCTGCATACTCACGGTACCTGATATTCAGCTGGGAATGACTACAACAGTAAATAAACACAAGACATATATATACTCTATTAGCCACAACACAACCAGGCTTATATTTAATATGCCACAAATTAATCCTGCATAAAAACACCTACGTGTTTGTTATGCTAGCTCCTCTGCTAGCTCCTAGCTCCATAGAACACGCCAATACAATTCAAACACCTGATCAACACACACAATCACTCAGCCCAAAAGACCGTTCACCTAACCCAAGGTTCATAAAGCTTATATATTTTTAAAAAGTTACGTACGTGACGCGCACATACGGTCAAGCTATCAAATGTTTAGCAGCCAAGGCTGCATACTCACGGTACCTGATATTCAGCTGGGAATGACTACAACAGTAAATAAACACAAGACATATATATACTCTATTAGCCACAACACAACCAGGCTTATATTTAATATGCCACAAATTAATCCTGCATAAAAACACCTGCGTGTTTGTTATGCTAGCTCCTAGCTCCTATGCTAGCTCCTAGCTCCATAGAACACGCCAATACAATTCAAACACCTGATCAACACACACAATCACTCAGCCCAAAAGACCGTTCACCTAACCCAAGGTTCATAAAGCTCATATATTTTTAAAAAGTTACGTACGTGACGCGCACGTACGGTCAAGCTATCAAATGTTTAGCAGCCAAGGCTGCATACTCACGGTACCTGGTATTCAGCTGGGAATGACTAAAACAGTAAATAAACACAAGACATATATTTACTTTATTAGCCACAACACAACCAGGCTTATATTTAATATGACACAAATTAATCCTGCATAAAAACACCTACGTCTTTGTTATGCTAACTCCTAGCTCCTATGCTAGCTCCTAGCTCCATAGAACACGCCAATACAATTCAAACACCTGATCAACACACACAATCACTCAGCCCAAAAGACCGTTCACCTAACCCAAGGTTCATAAAGCTTATATATTTTAAAAAAGTTACGTACATACGCAAAAAAAAGTTGCGCACATACGGTCAAGCGATCAAATGTTTAGAAGCCAAAGCTGCATACTCACAGTAGCACGTCTGCGTCTTTGTCATCCAAATCAAAGTAATCCTGGTAAGAGTCTGTGTTGTCCCAGTTCTCTACAGGCGTCTGTGTATCGAAGTCAAAAGTCCTCCTGGTTAGAGTCTCTGTTATCCGAGTTCTTCCATCTTGACTGCATCTTTCGGGAATGTAAACAAAGAAGCGCCGGCTGTGTACTGTTGTTGCTGACTACGTTCGAAAAATACGTCCATTTCGCACCGACAACTTTCTTCTTTGCTTGCTCAGCTTCCTTCTCCATAATGCAATGAACATGATTGCAACAGATTCACGAACACATATGTCCAGAATACTGTGGAATTATGAAATGAAAACAGAGCTTTTTCGTATTGGCTTCAATGTGGAAGGCATACCCGTGTTCCCCGGGTTACGTCACGCGCATACGTCATCCTCAGAGGCGTTTCGAACCGGAAGTTTAGCGGCAAATTTAAAATGTCACTTTATAAGTTAACCCGGCCGTATTGGCATGTGTTATAATGTTAAGATTTCATCATTGATATATAAACTATCAGACTGCGTGGTCGGTAGTAGTGGGTTTCAGTAGGCCTTTAAAACTGGCAGTTTGACAACAATATAACAAATGGTGATAATAATCAAGATCAGATGATCTGAAAAAAATAATGGTGATCATTTTGTTTTTTGCCTTTTTTGCTCTAACTCCCACACACAGCATTTTCTAACATTTCTAGGAGAAAAGTGTAGTTGTTGTGTTGCTTCTTTCACTTATGTATCATAAACCATCATGGCCAATATTTACTTCATAACTGCAGTTTTTAGCTGTGCTGCAGTTCAAAAAGCTCACAAATCAAATGCGGTCTGTGGTCAAAGTTCAACCTGTTTTGAATATTTTGTATTGTTTGGCGCTCTTTCCAAGTTTGTGTGGTTTGGTCATCCAAGCTTGTGTCTTACTCTATTACTTTAACCAACATGGAGCTTTGTTGCTTCTACATTTGCACAACCCCTAAATAAAAATGACAGATTGAAGCACTTTTCAATGAATTTAATATTTAGATAACAAACCATATTGAATCCACGTATGTGTGTAAAATGTTTGACCTTTTATAGTAAGATTTTTAAAGTTTCATGATGACTGAGTGATTCTGAAGAGTACTGAAAAGGCGCCTTTTGGTGATATTGACTGGCATGTGTCTATATACAGTTTTCATACACCTAGGTTTTAGTAACATCTGGTTTCAGGCAACAATTAAACATACAACGGTTATTCAGTTAGCCTTAATGTTGGTGTTTCCAGAGTGCCACTGAACGCACCACACTGCTACAGAAGGTCTAGCCTGGGGGTGAGCAACCCGCGGCTCTAGTGCCACATGCGACTCTTTAGCGCCGCCCTAGTGGCTCCCTGGAACGCTTTCAGAGATGTGTGAATGGAAAAAGATTAATATTAATTAATGTATTTCCTGTAGGAGAACAAACATGACTCAAACCTTCCTAATTGTTAGAGATCCCACTGTTTGTGTTAAACATGCTTCACTGATGAGTATTTGGCAAGCACCATTTTGTTCTACTAATTTCAGCGATCCTTGAACTCATCGTAGTTTGTTTACACCAGTGGTGCTCACACTTTTTCTGCAGGTGAGCTACTTTTCAATTGATCAAGTCGCGGGGATCTACCTCATTCATATACATAATTTATATTTACTTATTTATGAAATATATGTTTATATGTTTAAAGATAATACAAGCATGTTTAACACATAGTTAATATTGTTAACAAGTTAAAAGATGTTTAAAGATAATGCAAGCATGTTTAACACATATAGATTCCTTTCTTTCATGAAGACAAGAATATAAGTTGGTGTATTACCTGATTCTGATGAATTGCATTGATAGGAATCAGACAGTGGTGCTGATAACGTCCGCATTTTCAAATGGAGGAGAAAAAAAGTCCTCCTTTCTGTCCAATTCCAAATGAAAGTGGTTGGTTTTTGGCATCTTATTTGTCCAGCTTCCGTACTCCTTTGTATACACTTTACAAGAAATACATTGGCGGCAAACTCCGTAGCTTGCTAGCTTGTGCACGCCAGCTTTCTGAGACTCTTATTTTGTTAGCGTAGGCAGGATGAAGCAGCGCTTTTATTGTGCAACTGTGCAGTCGGTCTTTGGAGTTTTGACGACAGGTACGGCGCCAGAGTCTGTTGAAATAAAAATAGTTTCTCGCCTTCCTGTCGGTAATTCTTTCTTAATAATGAGCTGGCAGCAGCCAGCGTCATCTCAGAAGACCCTCGAGGTGCCGCGAATGTCAATCAAGTGACGAAAGTGACGTCATAGTGAAGATTTATGATCGCTCATTTTTATGACTATTTTTTTAATGCCTGGCTGGGGGTCGACTGACAAACTCTCCGCGATCGACTGGTAGATCGCGAACGACGTAATGAGCTCCCCTGGTTTACATGTACAACTTTCTCCGATGTTGCCACAGAAAGACATGTTTTTTGCCACTCCTTTGTCTCATTTTGTCCACCAAACGTTTTATGCTGTGCGTGAATGCACAAAGGTGAGCTTTGTTGATTGTGTTGATATGCTAGAGTGCTTATCAAGCATATTTGGTCAATCCATGACTGCAAGCTAATCGATGCTAACATGCTATTTAGGCTAGCTGTATGTACATATTGCATCATTATGCCTCATTTGCAGGTATATTTGAGCTCATTTAATTTCCTTATGTCCGTTGTGTATTTAATTAATATTTGCATGTCTCATGACACATTTATCTGTATGTAACATTGGCTGCGTTTCTGCCAGTTGTTTGTGTGCCATGTTGTTCCAGACCACAGCAAACGTTACCCAGCTTGCAACGATTGTAATAAATCCATTAGAAGAAGACAGCCTGTTGTTTCCTTAAACTTGGACACACATCTACAGCTGTATACCTTTGGCCATTCTGAGCCAGTAATTTCCAGAAGTTATCTCATCCTGTGAGAATCCTCCATTTTACTAATGATTTCCATTGTTGCAAAAATGTGTAGAATAGAAATTAAAATACTAAATTTCTGTCAAAGAAGATTTGCGTCAGCCTTTGATAGTAGGCTAATATAGCTGATATAGACACTTACATCATGTGTTGCCTTCATTATAACACCTATATAAGGCTTTAAAAAAATGTTGGCTTTTCTCATCAAGATAGCAACAACAGCCACCTTATATTTGGGCCTACAGCACATAACAGACCAAGATGGCACAAGATGAGTGTTTACATAGATGTCTGGGAAAAGCATGTCAGCACACACTCCAGGGGAATCATGTATGTTGTGGCTGTGAACAAAAATAGATCTTTGTGTATGGAGATGACTGGAGGAATGCAACTCTCCTGACGCTTGTGTTTTCACACGGTGGACACGGGAAAGAAGGCAAGATCCTGATGATGCTGACAGTAGTATTTAATACTATAACTTGGCACATACTGTATACCATAGGGTGGAGGTCAGCAACCGTTGGCTCTGTAATTGTGTGTCTTGATGTGCCAGGTGATTGGCTGATGAACAAACCAGGGTTTACCAGCCGGGATAGGCTCCAACTTGCTCGTGGCCTTATTGTGGACTAATGGTCTAGAAAATGGATAATGGATATCATGACCTGCAGTATAAGCTCAATGATACTCAGATGTACAGTTGGAAGTATGCATCATCAGTGTACAATGAGAGTATCAGTGGTGATGTAATGGTACATGCCTTAACAGAGGCCTTGGTCAAGACAAGGTCAGAACCACGCAATGTTGTTCATTGACTTGCAGATAGGGAAAAAAACCCAAAGCGGAATATAAAATGTCCAAAATTGATCTTCAAATGTTTGCATTACAGCTGAAATGCGACAAATATGTGTTTAAGAAAAAAATAGTTTTTTTTTTTTTTTAGAAGTTTTTTAACAAATGTCAATTTGTGACAATTACTGACAGTCGATGTCAGAATAATTGTATCTAAGTTATCACAAAACTTTGTGTTTCAATGAGTTCCCGGCGAGCAGACAACAGCTGTCTTTGATCTTACCAATCAAAAGGCTTGATAAACTCCACTGTGTAGGGTGGGGAGTGACATGAGGGTGTCGGTTTCTTTGATGTATTGTAATCCACAGGAAGATTTTGTCTTGACCCAAGATCTACAAAGCAGAGAGAAGGCAGGGCCTGACCCCCCTCGAGGGACCTTTTCGTTGAACTGTTTTGTGACCGAGGGCAACGGCTGTTTACGACCTTTTCTTTGAACCAAACTTTTCTTTGAACTGTTTTGTAACCAAAAGGTGACAGCTGTTTATGACCCCAGTACCTTTAGAAACAGCTGTTGCCATGTAATCAGGGAAAGTCCAAATAAGCGTGGTAAGACACTGTACAAGAGTACAGCCCAGACATTTCTCCTCAATTGAGCCAAATTGAATTCTGTCTCTGTTTAATTCCTTGCTTCTTGTCTTGTTTAATAGATGTCCCCAGTGTTTGAACCTGACTTCTTCTCGACCAGCCTGGATTCAGTACCTAATCAGTCACATTGTGACTGGGACTGTGAGGGTTTTTAGTGTTTCAGTAAGAAACTTGTAAGAAACATACTTTTTTTTCCCGCCATAGAGGCGAGGATCAGTAATTCAGAAATGGTGAAGGGACATTAGCCGCTAGCTTGCTACATTGCGTTGAGGACACTTTCCTTTGCTTGTCACTGTCAAATTTACAGAACACAGCTAGAATTTGTCATCATCATGCATTATCACAATATGATGGTAATAAAAACTTTTTTAAAGATTATATAATTTATATCGTCCAGGGTGTAGCCTGCCTTCTGCCCGAGTGCAGCTGGGATAGGCTGCAGAAAATGGATGGATGGATATGATTTACGGTCTATATCGCACAACCATATATAGTGGATAGTAAAAAAAATAAGTCAAACTATTAATATAACTACAAATTCTAAAAAAAGATGTTGAAATGATACATTGTTTCCAATCTGTATTTATGTACATGTGTGGACCTGCTGCTAGATAAGCATCTAGTCATAAATGTAATTTAGTGTTTGAATTTTCCTACTCTTTCCAACTGAAATCTCTTGAGAGAACACATTGACTGTTGACCTCTTCTAAAAAAAAAAAAACATTTATGACTTCATAGCACGTGTTGAAAAATGGCGAGTTCTCTCAGGAGAAAAGAAATCACTCACTCATCCTTTTTTTTAAAGACAATCAAGGACACAGTTATTTTTCATAAGTAAAGGCCTTTAACAAGGTGACTAAGGTTTTAGTGGCACTTTTATCAGCAACACATGTACCACTGCTTCTACATCTATACTATTGGAACTGTATGCATGTTTGAAATAAACTCAAATCATAACCATTGTTGACTCGCGAGCATTGTTGTTTTTGCACTTTTTGGCTTCTTGTTAAGTGACTTTTTTTGGGTGGATTCGGTCTTGCACGTGGAGGGTTTGGGTGTGGGCTTTGGTTGGTGTGGCCGCGGCGCTCCCGTCGGGCGCTGCATTCTGCGGCGGAGGTGCTTGGCACCAGGAGGCGGGGTTATTATGAGACGAGCCTCTCACAGTGTGTCTTCGCAGCAGAGTTTTATGATCGCTCAGCACTAAAAATACGTTACACACATACAGTTGTTGACAAAATACACTGTACATTATATACCTCAGCTAACTAAACTATGGAAATGTATAATATAATTCATATAGCAATACGATCTCACTGCACAGCAGGCCAGCAGTTAGCCGAGTCATTGTGCACAATCCATGTTGAGGCACAAATCAGTGACGTGCCTCAACTGGCTGCTGATCACCACACCGTCTCTTCTCAGTATTTGAACTGCAAATGTGAAAATAAAAATAATGTAAAACTGGTGAAGTTAAATGGAAAATAACTTTAGTATAATCACTGGATAAATATAACAATTTAATTTTTTTTTTTTCTTTTTACTTTTTTTTTTCTTTCCATGATGGCAGGTGAGGCCGTGCCTCCCCTGCCTCTATAGTGACGGCACGCCACTGATATATATATATATATATATATATATAAGTGATCAGCAGCAGCTTAGTCCACTGATCAGCAATCGCACACAGGTAAGGACCGCACGAGAACTTAAAAAAAAAAAAAAAATTATTAATTTTTTATTAAATCAACATAAAAAACACAAGATACACTTACAATTAGTGCACCAACCCAAAAAAACTCCCTCCCCCATTTACACTCATTCACACTCATTCGCACAAAAGGGTTGTTTCTTTCTGTTATTAATATTTCTGGTTCCTACATTATATATAAAGATCAATACAGTCTGCAAGGGATACAGTCCGTAAGCACACATGATTGTATTTCTTTATGACAAAAAAACAATTTTTTTAAATTAAATAACCCCCCCCCCCCCCCCCCGTGGGACAAATTTTCAAGCGTTGACCGGTCCGCAGATACAAAAATATTGGGGACCACTGCGTTAAAACCAACAGAGTGGTGGCGGAAAACAGGAAGTGGAACAAAAATAAGAGCCCTGGAAAGGTAAAGAAAAAAAAAAGGAAAATACACAAAATAAAGTCAGGCCTGTGGTTACAGGCCTGAATTCACACAAAGCACCAGCATTTTCGGAGCAGGAATGAGGTGATATAAGAAAGGTAGAAATACTAATTATATATATATATATATATATATATATATATATATATATATATATATATATATATATATATATATATATATATATATATATATATATATATATATAGGCTGTATTAATATACAATTATATAGTCTGTGTTGTATACAATAGTCTGTATTAACCATCATAGGGACTCTTGAAACTGTTTAGTGTTAGATTTTTATATATATATACACATACATACATACATACACATTTTTTACCGCTTATTCCCTTCAGGGTCGCGCTAGAGCCTATCTCAGCTACAATCGGGCGGAAGACGGGGTACACCCTGGACAAGTCGCCACCTCATCGCAGAGCTATATATATATATACACCGTACACACACACACACACACACACACACACACATACATACATACATACATACATACATACATACATACATATATATATATATATATATATATATATATGTGGAGGTGTAAAAGATATTGAACAACACATTTCAGGAAAATAAATGCCTGGAAAAGCGCACAAACCTCAGTGTACCTCACAAGGACTCAGTTCATCAAATATTAAAATAAAATGTTAATAAGAAAAGACGGTGGGAAGATCATACGCAGAAGAAAATAAGCAGAATCCCATTTAAAGCAATAAAGATTCCTAAGTGTGCCATAGGCGTCATCAGCTGTTTTCAAAGATTGAGAGTTTTATTGCTTTTACAACTTAATATAAACAGTTGTTAAGTTTTTTTAAACTGAAGGTCAAAAGGTGTGCTTGTAAGACAAAATTCCACGAGTTCCAAAGTGGCGCGGCCAAAATGTGTAATTTCAAAAGAGGCAGCGAACACGTGTTAATGTGTGTCGGGCATAAACAAATGTTGGAGATAGAAGGAACGGGCGACCACGCGTGATTCATGGCGGCCCTGGGAGCGATCATGTGGAGCCTCACCTCTGCTGAATACAAAGGAGTCTACACAAGCAGGTTTGGGCAAACATAAAACAGAAGTGACCCTCTGCCTCGGAGGGCCCCACTCCCACCACATCTTTCAGACGGAGGTGCGGGATCGACACACTCAAAGCCCACTCGTGCTGGGAAAACAGGGCCGCTCTTTGGAGGCCTGGTCACGGTGCAGCACCGGAGGGCAAACTCTTTGCCCAAATATTTTCTCAGTGTGGTACTCAATGTTGTGATCAGCTCGTCAACGTGGTGTCTTAGTTTTAGTACACTCCTCCGTCTGCCACAGTTGGAAAAACACGGTTTATTTTCTCTGCACAATTAGAGCTTAACACGATACTCCAAATAAATATTAGGAAAAAAACCAATTGGCTCATTAAATAGTTCCTTATATTTAAAAAGAAAGCAAGCGTTGGTGAGCTCAACAACATCAAACGTGTGCAGTGGGGAGAGTTTTATAACATCAACAAGTTCTGGAGAAAACCATAACATTTTGGTATTACAAAACCCAAAACCAGTGAAGTTGGCACGTTGTGTAAATCGTAAATAAAAACACAATGCAATGATTTGCTAATCCTTTTCTACCTATATTCGACTGCAAAGACAAGATACTTAAAGTTCGAATTGAAAAAACGTCATTCTTTTCAAATATTAGCTCATTTAGAATTTGATGCCTGCAACATGTTTCAAAAAAGCTGGCACAGGTGGCAAAAAAGACAGAGAAAGTTGAGGAATGCTCGTCAAACACTTATTTGGAACATCACAGGTGAATAGGCTAATTGGGAACAGGTTGGTGCCATGATTGGGTATAAAAGCAGCTTACATGAAATGCTCAGTCATTCACAAACAAGGATGGGGCGAGGGTCACCACTTTGTGAACAAATGCGTGAGCAAATTTTCCAACAGTTTAAGAACAACATTTCTCAACCAGATATTGCAAGGAATTTAGGGATTTCACCATCTACGGTCCGTAATATCATCAAAAGGTTCAGAGAATCTGGAGAAATCACTGCACATAAGCGATGATATTACGGACCTTCGATCCCTCAGGCGGTACGACATCGAAAACTGACAGACATTAGTGTGTAAAGGATATCACCACATGGGCTCAGGAACACTTCAGAAAACCACTTACAGTAACTACAGTTGGTCGGTACGTCAGTAAGTGCAAGTTAAAAATCTGCTATGCAAAGCGAAAGCCATTTATCAACAACACACAGGAACGCTGCCGGCTTCACTGAGCCCGAGCTCATCTAAGATAGACTGATGCAAAGTGGAAAAGTGTTCTGTGGTCTAACGAGTCCACATTTCAAATTGTTTTTGGAAACTGGGCACGTTGTGTCTGGAGGAAAAGAACCATCCGGCCATATAGGCGCAAAGTTGAAAAGCCAGCATCTGTGATGGTATGGGAGTGTATTAGTGCCCAAGCCATGGGTAACTTACACATCTGTGAAGACACCATTAATGCTGAAAGGTACATACAGGTTTTGGAGCAACATATGTTGCCATCCAAGCAACATTATAATTATAATAATAATACCTGGGATTTATATAGCGCTTTTCTAAGTACCCAAAGTCGCTTTACATGTTAAAAACCCATCATTCATTCACACCTGGTGGTGGTAAGCTACTTTCGTAGCCACAGCTGCCCTGGGGTAGACTGACGGAAGCGTGGCTGCCAATTTGCGCCTACGGCCCCTCCGACCACCATTATCATGGACGCCCCTGCTTATTTCAGCAAGACAATGCCAAGCTACATGTTACAACAGCGTGGCTTCATAGTAAAAGAGTGCGGGTACTAGACTGGCCTGCCTGTAGTCCAGACCTGTCTCCCATTGAAAATGTGTGGTGCATTATGAAGCCTAAAATACCACAACGGAGACCCCCGGACTGTTGAACAACTTAAGCTGTACATCAAGCAAGAATGGGAAAGAATTCCACCTGAAAAGCTTCAAATATTGGTTTACTCCGTTTACTGAGTGTTGTTAAAAGGAAAGGCCATGTAACACAGTGGTAAAAATGCCCCTGTGCCAACTTTTTTGCAATGTGTTGCTGCCATTAAATTCTAAGTTAATGATTGTTTTCCAAAAAAAAAAAAGTTTCTCAGTTCGAACATTAAATATCTTGTCTTTGCAGTTTATTCAATTGAATGTAAGTTGAAAAGGATTAGCAAATCATTGTATTCTGTTTTTATTTACACAACGTGCCAACTTAACTGGTTTTGGGTTTTGTATTTTGTTGGGACAAAAGAAAGCAAGGTGATCGACGGAGAAGGAAAGCTGATGATCCAAAGCATACGGCAGACATGTTGGAGGCATGGACATGTATTGCTGCTCATACTGCTGCTTATTGATGAGGTGACTGCTGACATGTCATTCCGCCTAATGATAGCGTGTCAAGAACAGGTGATGGACTCACTCAAATATGCAAATGAATGCCAGCGAAGTGATTATGTATGTTTGTTCGTTCATGCCATCATTTCCAAACAGTTTTTTTTTTTACTGTATTATTTTTCTAAATTCATGCCTGTACCAAGTCACTCAGTGCTGAGCTTTTACCTTGCAAACATTCTTCCCCTATAAATGTGAAAAAAGTATGAAACTTTTCAGTTACACTTACCGTACTCCGGACCATAGGGCACACCGGACTATAAGGCGCACTGCCGATGAATGGTCTATTTTTGATCGTGTTTCATATATAAGGCGCATTAAAAGGAGTCATATTATCTATTTTTTTTTCTAAATTGAAAACACTTACCTGTGGTCTACATAACATGTAATGGTGGTTCTTATTTACGTGGCTCACCTTCGGCAGCGTCTTCTCCCCGTCATCTTTGTTGTAGCGGTGTAGCGTGCAAGGACGGGAGTGGATGAAGTGTCAAAAGATGGAGCTAACTGTTTTAACGACATTCAGACTTTACTTCAATCAATACCTGAGCAGCATCTCCTTATCCGGAAACAACACAGGAAATGTGTCCCGTGAAAAAACGTCCGACTGGAACTCTAATAACTAAAGTTCCTTGGGTGAATAATGTAAACTCACTACACCGGTATGTTTTAGCGCTTTCATGGCGAGTTTACTGACAGATATAAGTAAGACCTTTAGACTACTTTATATTAGAAATGGCAACAGCACAGGATGAATGTCACATAACAAGAAGATAGAGAAAAAGAAGAAGCTTATCGACTACGGCATTGCTACGGACTACAAAGGCGGATGCACACAATTTTTCAGGACACATACAGACCCCAAATACAGATCAGCAGGTACCAGAAGATAAGAAAAGTTGCTTTTGCATAATATTGCGAAACAAAACGCCAGATAATATGTCTTACCTTGTACACACACCATAATAATACTCGTATGTTTAATGCGCCGACAATCCTTCAAACGGTGCGGCTTCATAGCTTACCAAAGTCGTACTAAAACATATTGATAGATTTTTGAGCACCGTGTGTAATGTTCTATATTTTCAATGGAACATTTAAAATGTTGGTGTTGTTTACTTGAGACATATTGCCATCATAGTGCAGTCTACATGTATCTGTTATGTTTGACTGGCATCTACTGGTCACACTTATCATTACACCATGTACCAAATATAATAGCTTTGAGGTCGGTAAGCTCAACCAAACGTTTTCCGTACATTAGGTGCACCGGGTTATAAGGCGCACTGTCGAGTTTTGAGGGAAAAAAAGGATTTTATGTGCACCTTATAGTCCGGAAAATACGGTACTAAAAAGTCAGGGCGTGCAGGAAGGTAAAATGAAACAAAAGGTGTTTGTTTTTTGAAGCCAGGGTAATACTGGGAGCACCGTGCAGAATAGAGCACTGAGAATAATACACAATGTTGCATATTGGTAACACACACTGTAAAATTACAAATAATTACATTCATTGATCTTGTGAAATTTAAAACTGTACAAACAACCTTCAAAGCTCAAAATAACCTCCAACCATGAAATATCCAAAAATAATCGGAGAAAGAGATGGAACATTGAATTTGAGAGGTGAACTAAATCAAAAACAGCTTGTGGTAGCACAATTATTAAAAGTATGTGCATATCAGTTTGCAGGGTGACTCAGTGGAATCAAATGAATGAAGAAATAAAACAAAGCAATAACATCTTTCACTTTCAAAATACATATTACAACATTTATACAAAGAAGAGGAAACAAAACAGAGCTTAAAGGTGTAATGTATACATACAGACTATATTGGATGAAATGATGAGTAGGGTTATTATTCTGGGTATATGTGGATATACTGTAATTATATATGATATGTGTCTTAAAATAATATACTAAATATTGATATATATCAGGTGATTATATTCAGACTTGGGGGGTACATAATACGTTTGCTTCTTCCTGCTCCTTTTCGGACACACCATATGTTTTTATTACTACATAATTATTACTATTGTGGCCAAACAGCTCAATTTTTGTTTCATCTGACCACAGAACTTTCCTCCAGAAGGTCTTATCTTTGTCCATGTGATGTCAGATGAAACAAAAATTGAGCTGTTTGGCCACAATACCCAGCAATATGTTTGGAGGAGATGAGGCCTTTAATCACAGGAACACCAAACCTACTATCAAGCATGGTGGTGGTAGTATTATGCTATGGGCCTGTTTTGCTGCCAATTGAACTTGTGCTTTAAATGGGACAATGAAAAAGGAGGATTTACTCCAAATTCTTCAGGACGACCTAAAATCATCAGCCCGGAGGTTGGGTCTTGGGCGCAGTTGGGTGTTCCAACAGGACAATGACCCCAAACACACATCAAAAGTGGTAAAGGAACGGCTAAATCAGGCTAAAATTAAGGTTTTAGAAGTCCTGACTTTAACGTGTGCTGAAGAAACAAGTCCATGTCAGAAAACCAACACATTTAGCTGAACTGCACCAATTTTGTCAAGAGGAGTGGTCAAAAACTCAACCAGAAGCTTGTGGATGGCTACCAAAACACCTTATTGCAGCGAAACTTGCCAAATATATTTGGTTATATATTAACATTGCTGTCTGTATACTTTTGACCCAGCAAATTTTGTCACATTCTCAGTAGACCCATAATAAATTCATAAAAGAACCAAACTTCATGAATGTTTTTTGTGACCAACAAGTATGTGCTCCAATCACTCTATCACAAAAAAATAAGAGTTGTAGAAATGATTGGAAACTCAAGACAGCCATGACATGATGTACTGTGTATATATATATATATATATATATATATATATATATATATATATATATATATATATATAGTATTATAAAATAAATCAATAAAAAAAGGGCAGTGTAATCCTGGATTTTTGAGGATTTTAAAAAGAATACATGTCCAGGGAAACAAGGACATTTAGTAGTTCTTCCAATGTGGGAAAAGGTCAAAATGGCTTTAAAATAATCGTCCACATCATGCTTGAAACGCCCCCTCAGGCGCTGTGCAACACAAATCCTCAGTTAAGTCAAGCATGGACTTTAGAAAAGCATCAAACGAGACCAATGTGTGGATATCACCAGGCTTTGTTTGGCCCTGAACACAATTATTTTGTTCCCTATATTATTAATATTATTTTTATTATTAGATTCCTGATTCACACACACTAAGTATACTTAGTGTGTGAGGGGCCTATCCCCAGGTGCATGTCTTTGGAGGTGGGAGGGGCCTATCCCCAGGTAGGGGGGATAGTGTGTATATATATAGGATGTAAACATATTACATCCACTAAAAACTAATTATTGAGTTAAATTTGTTTTGTTTGAAAAAAAAAAATACATGTATGTAAAACTGGTAGCTGTATTATACTTAAGGGCCCTTAAAGGGGAACTGCCCTTTTTTGGAATTTTTCCTAATCGTTCACAATTGTTATGAAAGACATCACGGATGGATTTTTTTAAATGCATTCTAAATATTAAATAAATGTAAGTCATAGTCAATGGGAAGCTCCACTTTTCCGCCTATAAAATCCGATAAACAACCATTCAAAAAGCGCCAACAATACTCCATTTATATTTCGTGACTTGAATATTAACCAACTATTTGTGATATTGATATTATAAGCGCTAACAGTTGATAATCATAATTATAATGATATGTCATTATTATAGTTAGTATGATTATTATTATTACTACTGGGGGGTTAAGCCTCCCCTGTCTTTAAAAACTACTGACACCTCCGTTTCCAACTTTCATCAAGGTTTCTTGAATGCACCACCATTATTTGCAATTACCGTAAATGCGTATTTATCATATTTTTATTTTTATTCTATCGCCTCATCCTGGTTCCCAAATATTGGCGCTGTGTGAGAATGCATGAATGTGAGCTTTGAAGACGTTGTGATGTTGGTGTTGACTGAAGAGGTAAGTGTTCCATGCTGGGTTTGTTGCTACCAAATGGAATGCACCATATTGCATTTTTGCAATGTTACACATTTGATTCAAACGTTGAACTTTGACAGCAATTTTTCTGACATCCTATTTCATAACTGACTTATTTAAATCAAAGAAAACAAATCTTTACAAAGCCTAAAGCAGGGGTCGGCAACCCAAAACGTTGAAAGAGCCATACTGGACCAAAAATACCAAAAACTAATCTGTCTGGAGCCGCAAAAAATGAAAAGCCGTTTTGAAGGCAACACATGACGTAAGTGTCTATACTAGCTATAATAGCCTACCATCAAAATGACTTGTGTCGCAGGCTGAAGCAAATCTTTGTTGACAGAAATGTTGAAATGTAATATTTATTCTACACATTTTTTACAACATTAGAAACCATTAGTAAATCAGAGGCTACTCAGAAGGTGAGATAACTCCTGTAAATTACTGGTTGATACTAATTAGCACTCCAACAAGTCAATAGCATCAACAAAGCGCACCTTTGTGCATTCACGCACAGTATAAAACTTTCGGTGGACAAAATGAGACAAAGAAGGAGTGGAAGATTTTACATGTAAACAAACTTTTGTCCACACTGTGGTGAGTTCAAGAACCGCCAAAATTAGTAGGACAAAACGATGTTCACCAAATACTCTCATCAGTGAAGCATACACACAAACATATTAAACAGTGGGCTTTCTAACAATTGGGAAGGTTTGTGTCATGTTTGTCCTCAAACAAAAAACATACTAAAACAAAAAATGTTTTTTTGTTTTTCTATTTTCAATCCTTTTTTAAAAATGCTCCAGGGAGCCACTAGGACGGCACTAAAAAGCAGCGGGTTGATGAGCCCCGGCCTATACCATTATCATGTGGCCCCTCATGGCCTGATTTACTAACATCCAAATACCACATGCTAAACGGCGAGTGCAATCTATAAAATAGCGTGTACTATTAGTGGGTGTGTTGCGTGTGATCTACTAAGTTTGTTTGTACAATTTAAAAGTGCTGCAGATTGCCTTATTTAAATGTGAATTTTGCATGTACTATACGGTGCGTCCCCATGGAGACACTCATTTACTGCACATTCATGTCATCATGCTCCTACCTGCGGTGTTTTGCTATGTTTTCAAACATGCAGGAGACGTCTACCACTTTTTATGGACATTTTAGACAGTACAAAGTGCTTCTACGACAAAACCCACTTTTTTTCTCCATTTTTTCAGCACTGAAGGTGCGCTCATGGGAGAGAGGATGCATTGACGCAAAAAAATACATGCTTCAAGAAGTTTGTATCATGAAGGACAGTGGTTCCCAAACTGTTTTCACCAAGTACCACCTAAAAAAAAAAGTACCACCATAATGACCAATATTAAAACACAGTAGCATAGTAGTCCAAAGTATTCATTAAACACAAGGCAGCGGTTTTATTAAACTAGTATGTTTAATATTTTTGTCCACTGTAACATTACACACAGTTTGAACAGTAACACTATGTTTGAATATAGGAAAATAAAACACCTTTTAAAAATGTTTTTTATTGTATTTAAATTGTAACGTACTGGCTCCTATGTTATGCTATGTCCCACATATAGTTTATCATATGTTTAACAGCTATTTGTCAAAACGTGGACCTTGGGGTTTTGTGTTTTCCCGGAATGCAAAGGAAAGTTGGCGCGGGCAAGGCGTGAAGGTAATGACATCTTTATTTTAACACTAACAAAAGGAATAAAGAAAAAGCGCGCACAAGGGCGGAAGTACAAAACTTGGTTATAAAAACAAAAACTAGCACAAAGGCAGAACTATGGACAAAAAACAAAAGACACTAACTGTGGCATTAATAAACAAAACTTACTTGCGATGACGTGAACAGGCAGCATGGACTATGAAACAAGCAGCGTGAACTAAGCATGAAACCGTAAACATGACATGAAGCAGAGTGAGTAAGGATAATGTCCCCAGGACGATCAACAGAAAAAGACAGGCTTAAGTAACAGTGACATGATTAGTGACAGGTGCGCGAGTGCAAAACGTGAGACAGGTGCGTGACATGAGGACAGGTAAAAACTAATGGGTTGTCATGGAAACAAAACAAACAAGAGTGCACAAAAGGTCCAAAAACCAAACCAAACATAACCAAAACAAAACATGATCACACAGACATGACACTATTGTGGTTTACTATGACCTTGAAGGCATCATTTCTATGTGCAGCTTTCTCTGCCAATGTTCGTCTTTGTTTACATGTGATGATGATGCGTGTTGATTGGCTAGGAGGCTGGGAAAGGACAGATGTAAGCGGAGAATATGGAGAACATGTTGGTACCACCCGTGTTGAGTGATAGAAATGACAGAGTAAGACGGTTTTGTGTTTGGGTCTTATTTGTTTATTTTGGCGTCGACTGCGGCCTACAGTAGTCGGATTGTAACGAGTTCCCTTGAAGGCTGATAAACCTGTACGACTCGAGTAACGTCGATAGTGTAAAGTTTTTTTGTTTTTTTTTAAAAAGGGGTTTCTTTAGCGTCCCACTAGATCAGGAGTCCCCAAACTTTTTGACTCAGGGGCCGCATTGAGTTAAAAAAAAATGTAGCCGGGGGCCGGGCTGTGTGTGTATATATATATATATATATATATATATATATATATATATATATATATATATATACATACATACATACATATACATATATACACACACACACACACTACCGTTCAAAAGTTTGGGGTCACCCAAACAATTTTGTGGAATAGCCTTCATTTCTAAGAACAAGAATAGACTGTCGAGTTTCAGATGAAAGTTCTCTTTTTCTGGCCATTTTGAGCATTTAATTGACCCCACAAATGTGATGCTCCAGAAACTCAATCTGCTCAAAGGAAGGTCAGTTTTGTAGCTTCTGTAACAAGCTAAACTGTTTTCAGATGTGTGAACATGATTGCACAAGGGTTTTCTAATCATCAATTAGCCTTCTGAGCCAATGAGCAAACACATTGTACCATTAGAACACTGGAGTGATAGTTGTTGGAAATGGGCCTCTATACACCTATGTAGATATTGCACCAAAAACCAGACATTTGCAGCTAGAATAGTCATTTACCACATTAGCAATGCATAGAGTGTATTTCTTTAAAGTTAAGACTAGTTTAAAGTTATCACAGTGAAAATGTAACCAGCACGCCCGCCTAGGAGCCAGGAGGTTGTGGGTTTGAATACTTTTTAGTGATTTCTCTCTTTAGTAGAGTTTGTAAGTTATTCCAGGTACCACGGCTTTTTCTCACAGTCCAAAAACATGCATGCATATATATATATATATACACACACACACACACACACACACACACACGCACACACACGCACACACACGCACAAATTCCATTCCGAGCGCGATGATATCACGTTATCGATGGGAAAATGCATTTTAGACGATATGATTTGCCTGAGCGGCTAGGAGATACCGAGAGTAACAAGCGGTAGAAAATGATTAGAAAGGACAGATTTAAAAAATTTAAAAAAAATTTAAAAAAAATATATATATACACACACACACACACACACAAATATTTATTTATTAGTATTATTATTATTTTTATTTTTTTAACTTGGGACTTTCAGCGGGCCAAATTTTAGACGCTGGCAGGCCGGACCCGGCCCGCGGGCCGTAGTTTGGGGACCTCTGCACTAGATGAATCACTGATAAAGGTTGATAATTTATATTCAATGGGGAAAAAAACACCAAAACACATGTTTTTCATCAGACCCCTACGTCACCCATCATGCAGCTATACAATTATAAAAGGATGTTGCTGAATAGACGATATGTCTAATTTTAATTTTTTTTATTTCTGACAGTTCAAATATGTTGACAAAGGATTCTCTGTCTATAGATCTTGCAGACTTGTATAACGGTAAGTTTGCACTTACTTTTCAGGCGTGCTAAAAAAAACGCTTAATAGTGCTCGCAAAGCGGTGATGAGTGTTAATAAATCACATATTTATTTTCATTTTCTCCTCCCAGTATTGTGTCCGTTTTGCTAATCAGCATATACTCTGCGTATCAATGAAGACAGAAATGCAAAATGGATTGCACGCCTTATTCTGCTCACTTAAACGCAATCCACTTTGCACACGTTTTAGTAGATCAGCTTTGCGTGTGCTATGAGGTTTGCACGCGTTTTAGTACACGCAAACCTTTTGGTAAATCAGGCCCGCAGTGTTTATGTGACAATCCGGATCTCGGTATCACAGTGAAAATGTAACCAGCACGCCCGCCTAGGAGCCAGGAGGTTGTGGTTTTGAATACTTACTCTGATTTCTCTCTTTAGTAGAGTTTGTAAGTTATTCCAGGTACCACGGCTTTTTCTCACAGTCCAAAAACATGCATGTAAATTGTCCGCAAGTGTGTGAATGTGAGTGTAAACGTTAGTCTGTCCTGTGATGGACTGGCGAGCAGTGGTGACGTGATCAGGGTGTACCTCGCCTCTGGCTCAAAGTTAATCAGTTAATCCAATCAATCCCCCTTTTTTTTTTACTCATTTGCATTATGAAAACAATGCTGTGATGAAAATGAAAGAATTGGTCGAGACGGTGCAAATAGCCTCCGGGAGTGTTAAGTACTCTAGATAAACTTGGCCCCGATTTTTTCACACCTACCTCACTCCACTTGCTCACACACACACACACACACACACACACACACGCTGACAACTCCAAAAGGATAAAGTTCACTTTCAGTATACATACTATAACCACGTGGTGTACTACTTGAATCCCACTGTACAAATACTAACATGGCGTCGAAGATTGAAATAAAACAATCGGCTAATCACGGTTGTCTACGGGGATTAATTTGACCGAGACTATAAATATTTTCGAGGACTCACCAAAGCCCCAGTAGACCTGTTAGTGAAGGATATTTGATCGGTTTCATTCCCACTCTATCCCAGAATACAATATTGTAACGTCCCGGAAGAGTTGGTGCTGCAGGGAATTCTGGGAATATGTTCTGTTGTGTTTATGTTGTGTTGCGGAGCAAGTATTCTCCCGAAATGTGTTTGTCGTTGTTGTTTAGTGTGCTTTCACTATATGGCACGGTGTTGGCCTCGTTCATACGGCCACTCTAAGTGTGACATGTACGGCTGTTGACTAAGTATGCGCTTCATTCACTTGTATGGTAGCGTATCCAAAATTAACATGATCATCAAAACTGGCTATGATCACACAGAATGACAGCTTTTCTATGCTTATGTGTGACTGCCATCTACTAGTCACACTTATTACACCATGTACCAAATAAAATAGCTTCGAGGCCAGTAAGCACAACCAGAATTATTCCGTACATGGGGGCGCACTTTAGATTTTTTAAGGAAATGAAAGGATTTTAAGTGCGCCTTACAGTCCTAAAAATATGGTACTTTAATACACATTCATGTTATCACTTGTGGCATTTTGCTATGTTTTGAAACGTGCAACAGAATGTACCACATTTTATGAGCACTTTAGATGCAGTCTTGCAGTGCATCTACAATAGAACACACCTTCTTAGCGCGCTGAAGATGTGCTCATGGAAGACGCTGGCATCAACTGTAAGCGTGCAAAAAAATGCATATTGCAAAAAGATTATTAAAATAGATATGTTAATAATAAATCTTTTATATGAAAAAACGAATGTCATTAGAAAAGATGCCAGCAGACACCAAAACACATTTGTTTTAATCAGCTCCTAAAAGTGGCCCTATTATGCAAAAACAACTTTTCCTGCCTATTGGTACCCATTTGTTTATTTGGAACTGCATAAGTCCCGAAAATGTAAATTATTTGAGATATTTATAAAAATAAAACTTGCCTTCGTCATTCTTCCTCCAAACGAGCCGTTTGGAATTTTCCCCAAGTGTGAGGTTTTTCCCATTGGTGACGTCAGAAGATAGAGTATCTCCATATATGGAAGAGATTAACCCAAAGAACTTTGTGCGAGTCCGCCTTTGTAGTCTCTGCTGTCAATAAGCGGCTTGTTTTTCTGCTATCCTCTTGTTGTGGGGCAGACTGGCTTGTACAATACAAAGTAGCGTATAGTTTTAACGTATATCTGCCAATAGAGTCCATATGGAAGCGCTAAAAACTGGGAGAAGACTGTTGAAGTGAAGGCACTCAAATAAGCCTACAAAACAACACATCCTGAATAGATGGTGAGAAACCAGTGTGGAGAATGCATATATGTTTAAGATGAATTTCTTTATTCATAGTCATGTTTTAAGCAGCTAGTGTTTTTCCATTTGTAGTCTTTCAATTTTTTAATTTTATGTCCGCAAGTAAACTGTGTGTGTTACCTTTAAGGCTTGCACTGTAGGAGTTGGAGTACCCCCTTATATCTTATCTGTAGTAGAACAATGAGGCTGTATTCCTTTCTGGAAAGGTGGGGGGCTTTCTTCGTATGCAAGAAGCCGGTATGAATGTATTGGTGTGGGCTGGTCTCCTGAAGCTTTAGTAAAACTTGATAATATTCCTATTCTGTCTTGATGATCCTTCTTACTCTGCATATATGTCATCTAAAGAACTTGGGATTGACCAGTGACTAATTCCTTGGGAGGAAAGGCTGGTCAGATGCAACACCAGCTTGAAAACAGTCATAGTCTATGCTAGCGTTGTACGGTATACCGGTATTAGTATAGTACCGCGATACCAATGAATCATATTCGGTACTATACCGTCTATGAAAAGTACCGGTCCGTCGTCACGTCGTGTCATTGCTAGTTTACGAGCAGACGAGCATGTTCAACAGCGTACAATCAGGGAGTACTTACAAGCAGACACAGTGTGTAGACAGAAAAGGGAGAACGGACACATTTGGCTTAAAAACTAAAGATAAAGGTGAAGTTATAACATTGAAACGCCCACCGTAAGAGGTGCTTTAAGACATAGCCAGCTAGCTAGCGGCTAAAGTCCAGCCGCAGTCGGCAGTGTTTTAGCTACTTCTAAATCACTAATCCTCGCGTCCATGGCAAACAAATAAAGTAAGTTTCTTACAAGTATCATCCCTGCAGGACGAGGAATAGCTAAACATGCTTCACTACACACCGTAGCTCACCGGCATCAAAATGTAAACAAACGCCATTAGTGGATCTACACCCGACATCCACTGTAATGATATCAAGTACAGTAGCGTATCTAGTCGATACTACTATGATTACCTCAATATATTTTGGCATCACATGTTTTGTTTTTAAAAAAATGTATATTATGTTTATAAAGTCAGGAAATATGTCCCTGGACACATGAGGACTTTGAATATGACCAATGTATGATCCTGTAACTACTTGGTATCGGATTGATACCCAAATTTGTGGTATCATCCAAAACTAATGTAAAGCATCCAAACAGAATAATAAGTGATTATTACATTTTAACAGAAGTGTAGATAGAACATGTTAAAAGAGAAAGTAAGCAGATATTAACAGTAAATTAACAAATAGATTAATAATTCATTTTCTACTACTTGTCCTTAATAATTTTAACAAAATAATAGAATGGAAAATGACACAATGTTACTGCATATGTCAGCAGCTAAATTAGGAGCCTTTGTTTGCTTACTTACTACTAAAAGACAAATTGTCTTGAATGTTCACTATTTTCTCTGAGGACAAACTTGCAATAAGAAACATATGTTTAATGCACCCGAAGATTTTTTGTTAAAAAAATAAAGCCAATAATGCAATTTTCTGTGGTCCCCTTTATTTAAATAAGTATCGAAAAGTTTCGAAGAGTATCGAAATAATTTTGGTACCGATACCAAAATATTGGTATCGGAACAACACTATTTTGACCAAAGAACCACCATTACATGTTATGTAGACCACAAGAAAGTTTCCAAAGAGGGTTTTTTATATATCATATATATATATACACAGTATTTTAAAAAAATGTATATTGTCTGTATTTTCTGAAAGGCGATCTCATAAATAGGTTAAGTGAATAAAAGTCGTCAACCAATCAGAACACACATTAGGAGTCAAGTCGAGACCTCATTTCGCTCTCATACTTCTTTTTCCTTCATGACATTTGGTGAATGATAAGTTAATTGCTATCTGACATTGAGCAGAGACTATAATTCAAGACGGATTGAAAGGCTTCTGCCAAAGAGAAATATGACGGCATGGATCAAGCAATCACTTCCATATGAGTTGGTTGATACACAGACAAACACACACACACACACACACACATATAACAGCTCATGCAGAAGCCACACACACGGTGGGTGGTGTGTACTTGTACCTTGTCAGATGATGGATGATTCAAGAGGGGATAAACATGCTTCATTTAACTGTCCATGTGTACTGAATGGAATAATATCAGCTCAAAGACTGCTGGAAGGCTTTGCTGATCCTCACACTTGATTTATGAGCAAGTCTATTATTTCAGTTTTATGAAAAGGATGTGTTTTGATACAGTTACTACAATACTAAATGAAAAATAAACAGAAGCTTCAACTCGTATCCTTGCAGATCGCTTATTTAATGAACTCGTATCCCTCTTACACTTAAACTCTTGGTGAACAGATTCAAGTGACGTTATGAAGGATGCAGCAATCCTTTTAGATCCAATGTTGCATACTCGGTGTGTGCGTTTCAGTCTGCCAATATTGAAACTTAATACTCGAGGCTTGTACTCAGTGGACGTTGGCTAATCTTTTTCGAAAGACCCCCTCAAAGTTTCCACTAAGAGTGGTTTCAATAAGTTGTTGATGTCCGCCGTGTGAGAGGTTCAGGTGGAGGCAACGCAGGGGAGTGACATTATCAGCGAGGGCTGGCGTATTAAACAAAAAGAACATGTTGGTTGAGTCAACTCAATGAACTTGTGTGTGCGAGAGTGAAAGATATACATCTTTATTAGCTACTTGTACATCTCTCACATTCTTATGACGTCCTCTACCCCCAACTTTGGTCATTGCATCATCAGGCCAAAGTGTCTTCCCTTTACAGATGTCCACCCTAAATGCACTTTTAGATTGAATGGATTTGATTTCTGCTGGGAAAAGCTCTACGTTCTAGACCAGCTTGCACGAGAGCTTTCCATTAAACTTGACCTGTGGTGTGGAAGGGAGTTCCATTATATCTGCTGGTCCCAGATAAATGTGAGGCTATAAGTGGTGAATTGGAGTCAGTAAACAGTTGACCACTGGTCAGAGGAAAAGGGAAATAAGGTAAGAAACACAGTTTATGCCCTGAGTTTTCTTAATGTATTGAGCAACCACCATAGTTACTCAGGGTGTTAAAGGCCTACTGAAATGATTTTTTTTTATTTAAACGGGGATAGCAGATCCATTCTATGTGTCATACTTGATCATTTCGCGATATTGCCATATTTTTGCTGAAAGGATTTAGTAGAGAACATCGACGATAAAGTTTGCAACTTTTGGTCGCTGATAAAAAAAAGCCTTGCCTGTACCGGAAGTAGCGTGACGTCGCAGGTTGAAGGGCTCCTCACATTTCCCCATTGTTTACACCAGCAGCGAGAGCGATTCGGACAGAGAAAGCGACGATTACCCCATTAATTTGAGCGAAGATGAAAGATTTGTGGATGAGGAATGTGAGAGTGAAGGACTAGAGTGCAGTGCAGGACGTATCTTTTTTCGCTCTGACCGTAACTTAGGTAAAAGGGCTCATTGGATTCCATACTTTCTCCTTTTTCTATTGTGGATCACGGATTCGTATTTTAAACCACCTCGGATACTATATCGTCTTGAAAATGAGAGTCGAGAACTCGAAATGGACATTCACAGTGACTTTTATCTCCACGACAATACATCGGCAAAGCACTTTAGCTACGGAGCTAACGTGATAGCTTGAATGCAGATAGAAACAAAAGAAATAAACCCCTGACTGGAAGGATAGACCGAAGATCAACAATACTACCAAACTCTGGACCTGTAACCCCACGGTTAATGCTGTACCGCCTGGCGAAGCTTAGCAATGCTGTTGCTAACGACGCCATTGAAGTTAACTTAGCTACGGGACCTCGACAGAGCTATGCTAAAAACATTAGCTCTCCACCTACGCCAGCTCTCATCTGCTCATCAACACGCGTGCTCACCTGCGTTCCAGCGATCGACGGCGCGACGAAGGACTTTACCCGATCATCGATGCGATCGGCGGCTAGCGTCGGATAGCGCGTCTGCTATCCAACTCAAAGTCCTCCTGGTTGTGTTGCTGCAGCCAGCCGCTAATACACCGATCCCACCTACAGCTTTCTTCTTTGCAGTCTCCATTGTTCATTAAACAAATTGCAAAAGATTCACCAACACAGATGTCCAGAATACTGTGGAATTTTGCGATGAAAACAGAGTTGTTTGTATTGGGATACAATGGTGTACCAATACTTCCGCTTCAACCATTGACGTCACACGCAAACATCATACCTAGACGCTTTCAACCGGAAGTTTCCTGGGGAATTTAAAATTGCACTTTATAAGTTAACCCGGCCGTATTGGCATGTGTTGCAATGTTAAGATTTCATAATTGATATATAAACTATCAGACTGCGTGGTCGGTAGTAGTGGGTTTCAGTAGGCCTTTAACAGTAAATGTATTATTGGAAGTTTCTGTTTGCTAGACATTACCAATCGGTACACAACAAAGTGAGGGACAGGAAGTGTGCAGAGCAAATGCAGAGCAGCCCACTACCCAGCCTTTGACTAGTAGCAGTGTTGCCACCTCCTCAGTAAGGAAAATCTCTATTGGAGGTGCTAATTTTCTCTAGATGACGACATCTCCTCATTTGCTAAATTGATTGCAATGGACGCTTAGGAGAGAGGAATACTGTTGTGGAAAAGATAAAAAAGTGAAGTTTCTTCTGTTGATTCTCATTGTTACGGGCTGAGCTTGGCGTTGTGATCACAGGATAAATAGATATATAGATACTACTTTATTGATTCCTTCAGGAGGGTTTCCTCAGGAAAATTAAAATTCCAGCAGCAGTGTACAGAATTGAGATCGAATTTGAAAAGTAAAAAGTAAATATTGGGGTATAAATGGATGCAGAGATGAGAGGTGGCATCAGAATCAGAAATACTTTAATAATCCCTGAGGGGAAATTAAGATATTCAGCACAATCCCATTCAAGAGTAGACAAACATTATAGACCGAAAAGCGTGCCGATAGCGTGGGAGCTATGGCGAAGCGTAGCACAGGAACAGGAATCAAAGATCGTAGAAAATACTTAACGTAACGGGTTGCATGGAAGCAAATAGAAGACGTCGTCACTGTTGCATAGTGCAAACAAGGAAGCCAGACTGATTGTGGCAAAAAAACAGGAATAAATAGCTCTCTGATTAGTGCCCAGGAGCAGGTGAGCATCCCGAACACTAATCAGAGGCAGGTGAAACTAATCTGCAGTCATGGCAACTAAAACACAAACCCACGGGTGCTGAAAACAGAACTGAGGTAGTCAAACTAACAGAACAAAACATAACATGGAGTGTTAAAAATAATGTTTTTTACAGCCTGTCTAAGACGGTTTGAACTGTCTGGTTGCGATCGATTCAACGGCCTGAGAATACAATGAGATGAATTAATGAGATTATTATGCAGAATATTACAGTTGACTAATAACTGTTATAAATCCACACACGGAAAAGTCTACTTAATAACGGGAATATCTCTGACACACATGAATCATTGAGACGAGGGCTGGGCGATATGGCCTTTTATTAATATCTCGATATTTTTAGGCCATGTCACGATACACGATATATATCTCGATATTTTGCCTTAGCCTTGAATGAACACTTGATGCATATAATCACAGCAGTATGATGATTCTATGTGTCTACATTAAAACATTCTTGTTCATACTGCATTAATAAATGCTCATTTTAAACTTTCATGCAGAGAGGAAAATCACAACTAAGTCAATTTACCAAAACTGGATTTATTAAACAGTTATTAAGCATTCATGTCATTTCCAAACAGAAAGTGCAAGATTGTCAGAGACATTTTAAAACAAGCTATTAGTGCACTTTTGTGAATGATGTCACTAAGATGAGATATCAAAACAACACTAAATTAAAGTGCACTTTTTGTACAGAATGCCACTACAAGAGTTTAAAACAAATAAAGTGCACTTTTGTGCATGATGTCACTGCAATATTTTAAAACAAATAAAGTGCACTTTTGTGCATGATGTCACAAGATATTTCAAAAACTGTAAAAAAAAAAAAAAAAAAGAGCTGCAAAATAGGAAATCAAATAGTGTTTTGTTGGTGTGGCACCGGCCGGAGATGTTGACATGCAGAGTTTCAAGCACTCTTCATTCTCTAGCGGGTGACTTTTCAAATTAGTAGTGGTGCTACTCTTTGTAGCAACGCTTTTGCCGCATACTTGACATATTACGGTTGTCTGTTCAACATCTTCCCGCTTGAAGCCAAACCACCGCCAGACGATGGACCCCGTGCTGTTTTTCTTGGGAATTAATTCTTCCTCCATTTGTTACCAGATTCGCACCTTCTCTCTCTCGTATTACCACTCGCACCGCTCCGCTTGCACCACCTGCCACAGCTAACCTTACCCATGCCGCTACCTCTCTGCTCCATGGGGGCGTATGACGTTGCACGGGCGACAGTATGTGACGTATGGAAGAAGGTGCGCTTGTTTTACGTCTTTGTGAGAAGGAGAGACAAGAAAGAGTGAGAATAGCCTGTAGTGTAATGCCCGCTGCTAAAAGCAACTGCGTGAGAACGTATACTCGAATACTCACAAAATAGTCATTTTCTACGTCGCACAGAGACAAACGCGCGATATATCGAGTATATTCGATATATCGCCCAGCCCTAATTGAGACCAAAATTTAACAGGTGGTACTGCATCACTTTCCCTCCTCAGGAAAAATCTAATAAAACACACGCACATATGCACTATATATCCTTCTTTAACCCTCTCGAAACAGTAGTTTGTTCACCGCTGTCTGTCTGCTGTCCGCTGGCAGACTCATGTGGATTTAATAGGACAATAAACAGTGTTTGGCTCTTTATCCAGTGGGGAAGCCCACCTCCACACCACAGGAAGGACAATAAAACATCCCACAATGTCACTCACTGAAACATATTATAGAAGCTTCCTTACCTTGAACATCTGCTGGTGAGTGTGGCTGAGGTGGATGTAAATCTCTTCCAAATGTACTTGCTGGTCCTGAGAGGGAGTTTAAACACTTGATGTCCTGCAGCGTTCAGAAGTACTGCAAATGTTGTATCCCTGAAAATGAAGCACATATTTCAACGTGTACACTCTTTTCAGGTTGAAAATATTATTCTGCAACAGCAAGTTAGATGTATTTCTTAATGAGGTTTGTTGCCACACCCACAGTATCTCGTAAGGGCGCTATCTTTCAAAAATGTGGTATGGAACGTATAAAAGTAGGATCAGAGTTTATTCCTTGTGTTGCGTTTTGTTAGTGTTTTAGATCCTGTCCTTTACTTTAATTTGGTCGGCTCTTCTGGGTGTCGTTGGCGTTTTCCCGTGGCTGCTTCACTTCTGTCCGGGAGCATTTCCCCTCACCTGTTTTCTGCTAACAATCAGGGCTATTTAAGTTTATCCTTTTTCTACCTTTGTTGTCGGGATATTGTTGTTTCACTGGACTACAGAGGATCCTTTTGATGCTAAGCCCAAATACGCACTACTTTTTGGACGCCGTCTGCTCCACATTTCCCGTGAGTGTTTTGCTGGGTTTCAGTTTGTTTTGTATTCTTCAGAGTCTGTCCAGACAGAGCACTTCCTTGCTGCTCTCGCTTTTGTTCATTTATCAATAAATATCATTTTTTTTACTGCACGCTGCTACCTCGTTCGTCTGCATACTAAAAATCACTACAACCTCCTGCGTCTTCCAGGACGCATCGTTGACATTCTCTGGAGTTAAAGAACTGAACTCAAGGTGAGAGAGCTTTAAGGGCCTGGGATACTAAATTTTTTTTTGTAATAAAAAACTTGCAAACCTGATAGCACACGTAACGCTGATCTACTAAACTTATGCGCAGAGGATTGCGCCTTAACTGAGCAAAATAAGGAGCACAAACAGCGTGTCTGCCTTATGAATATGCAGAATATATGCTGGTCATCAGAACACCCACAATAATGGGAGGAGAAAATGCAGATACAACCATTTAGCACACAGTGTGATTTATCAAGATTAAAATTGTTCTGTGGCCACTGTTTTGCGACTATATTTATAATTTATAGAAAGGGCTGCAAACTGGCAATTACCCAAATATAGCTTTAGAGCAAGGAGGTGATTGTGCTGTATCTTCATCCTTTGTATACTTGTAAACATATATATTGACTGACAAAATTAAACTTTTTTAGCCGTATCTATTTAGCAATATCATTGTATGATTTTATAGCTGCTGGATGACTTCAGGGGCTGATTAAAACAAATTAAGCTGATGCAATGTTGTGTCTGCTAGTGTTTTTTTAACCTTGTTAATTGTTTCATATATAGGCTCGGTCAGTGTTTTTCAACCACTGTGCCGCGGCACACTGGTGTGCCGTGGGATACAGTCTGGTGTGCCGTGGGAGATTATCTAATTTCACCTATTTTGGTTAAAAATATTTTTTGCAAACCAGTAATTATAGCCTGCAAATGATGTGTTGTTGAGTGTCGGTGCTGTCTAGAGATCAGCAGAGTAACCGTGTAATACTCTTCCATATCAGTAGGTGGCAGCCGGTAGCTAACTGCTTTGTAGATGTTGGAAACAGCGGGAGGCAGCGTGCAGGTAAAAAAGGTGTCAAATGCTTAAACCAAAAATAAACAAAAGGTGAGTGCCTCTAAGTAAAGGCATTGAAGCTTAGGGAGGGCTATGCGGAACAAAACTAAAACTGAACTGGCTACAAAGTAAACAAAAACAGAATGCTGGACGACAGCAAAGACTTACTGTGGAGCAAAGACAATGAACATCCGAACATGACATGACAATCAACAATGTCCCCCACAAAGAAGGATATAAACAACTGAAATATTCTTGATTGCTAAAACAAAGTAGATGCGGGAAATATCGCTCAAAGGAAGACATGAAACTGCTACAGGAAAATACCAAAAAAGAGAAAAAGCCACCAAAATAGGAGTGCAAGACAAGAACTAAAACACTACACACAGGAAAACAGCAAAAAACTCAAAATAAGCCACGGTGTGATGTGACAGGCCGTGACAGTACACCTACTTTGAGACAAGAGCTATATTGATGCATGCTTGGTTATGCTTTAAAGTCATATCCAACTATTGCGACAACGACTCTTTACTGTCAACCGAGATTCGTTTTTTAATGATTTCTGCTGGTGGTGTGCCTCCGCATTTTTTCAACGCAAAAAATGTGCCTTGGCTCAAAAAAGGTTGAAAAACACTGGGCTAGGTTATATTATCAACATATTTCATAAATATATAAAAAATATAATATGCATTTTCTTACGTCTGAATATTCCCAGACATGCTCAGAGTTTGTCAGTATCTTCCATGTGCACACCTTTAGCACGATTTAAAAATAAATTGGGTCCACTGTACATGACTGCTTCTAAAGTACCCATAAAAAGTGGTACATGTCTGCTGCATGTTTGAAAACACAGCAAAACGTCAAAAGGCAGGAGTATGATAATATGAATATGCAATAAATGAGTGTTTCCATGGTGAAAGCCACAAAAACCTCATTTAAATATGGCGGTTTGCACCAGTTATCAATTGTACACACAGTCTGAGTAGATCACACTCAACACACCCACTAATAGTACAGGCAATTTTATATTTTGAACATGTTTAGCACCTTTTATTTGTATCTTAATAGATCAGGTTTTATGTGTCCTATTTTTCATTATGTTGTCTACAATATTATATAATAATATAAATAACATAACGAGTGTAAAGGTGACTAGTGTGCTATTTAATGTCTATGGCTCTAGTCATGTCAAAATCTGTTTTTAGCAGGTTTATTTTCATCTTCAACCATGAAAATACTTGATTTATACACAACTTTACCTACTTTGCGGATATTCACTTATCGTTTTTGGATCCAATTTACAGCGATAAACGAGGGACGACTGTTGGTAAATATTAGGTGTGTCAAAAAAAATGTGTTTTCGAATGAATCACGATTCTTAATCGATTAAAAAAAAATCTAAAACATTTGTGTATTTTTATTTTTTAATCTGTACTGTCCGGACACTCAGGCAAATCATATTGTTAATGTAAATGTCCATATCTGCTGCACAGATTTACTTGGGATACTTCTCTTTTTGCATTATTTGAATTTTTTTTTAATTAAATGTTTGGGTAGAATTTTATTAAACAAAACCATTTTTCTTTTATTATTTATTTATTAGCCTTTATTTAACCAGGTAAAATCCCATTGAGATCAAAGATCTCTTTTCCAAGGGAGACCTGGCCAAGAGGGCAGCAGCAAGGTTACATTAAAAACAGTAAACAAATACATAAAACATCACATTTACGACATTAAAACTTGCTCACATAACACATGTGCATACAGACAAGGTAGACTGCAGTCCTTTCACAGAAGCTTTAAACTCATTCAACGTAACAAGGGTTTGAAGTTTAATATTCGAATGTAGGTTATTCCAAGCCTTCGCTGCTGAAAACCTAAATGCTTTCTTGCCCAGTTCAGTTCTTACTTTGGGTACGACAAATTGCAGAACATTCATTGAACGAAGATTGTGACTTCCTTGTTTCTTTGTTAAAAGACAAGACAGATAAGATGGAGTGATACCCAGAATGGTTTTGTAGATGAAAACATACCAATGATTGAGGCGTCGAGCACTTAAGCAATAACAACTTTTATCAGACCTGTTTGTCTATTTTATGGAGGAATGTAGTTAATCATAGAACTGGCAACCAATTTTATTTAAAAAAAAAAAAGTATTGATCTTGAATCGAGAATCGGTTTAAATCGAGAGTCGATTCGGATCCGAATCATTACCCCCAAGAAGCGAATCAAATCACATCAAATGGTGTGGTGCTTAAAGAGTCACAGCCCCAGTAAATATGTGTCCTAGTTTATCTATGCTTTACTGTCATATCTACCATAGAACCTTGTAGAAACATATGGATGTGTGTGGAAAAGCACAGGTTTGCCAACAAAAGAACACACACGAACATAAGTCTCAAGCTCCATCACACATCAGCTCAGTTAAACAGCCTGTGTCCGCCTCTGTGTATATGTTCAAACAACACACTCTTTGTTTAGCGCTCGCAAAGACTCACCATATAAAAGTCAGCAATAGTCCACATATTTGTAGCATTTAGGAAAGTAAGGGCCAGTGAACCGCTTCATCGCAGCCAAAGTACTGCCATTGATCCGTATCAGGTCGTGTTGGTTGAAAGAAAAATATCTTTCTGTTACGTCTTGGGCGCATGGCTGCGCTGGTAGTGTTCCCTCCAGCGCAGAAAACAAGCTGGAGCAGCGTAGGATTAAGCTTTTAATAAATAAAACGGCAATAAGCTTTTAATAAATAAAACGGCAGGACAAAAATACAAAAACTGAGGACGCTAACAAGCGTGGAGCTAAAAACAACAAAATGTCACCAAGGGTGAAAAACGAGGAATACTAGTGTGCAGAAAAAAACACTATAGTGCTGGGTGACAGAAAACACCTGGTGGGAACACTAATTGCTAAAGTAGCACAGGTGAGGATAATCAGTGCCCATGGACAGCAACAGTAAACAAAAGGTAAGAGGGTGCGCCCAGGAAACAGACTAAAACATAGGACACTACCAAACATAAATTATGTCATGACCCGGGTAACGGATCATAACATAACCCCCCTCCCTTCAGGGATGCACTGCAAAAACTGAAATCTAAGTAAGATGAAATATCTCAAATAAGGGTGATATTTGCTTATTTTCTGTCTGATAAGATAATTCTTCTCACTAAGCAGATTTTATGTTAGAGTGTTTTACTTGTTTTAAGGGTTTGACCCTAAATCAGGGGTGTCCAAAGTGCGGCCCGGGGGGCCATTTGCGGCCCGCAGCTAATTGTTTACCGGCCCGCCACACATTCTGGAAATACTATTGTAAACATAAAAAATAACATTACAAAAAGTGGAATGAGGTGAAATCTAACGAGAAAAAGTTTCAATGTTGACACAAAAGCTGCCATGCAGGCTGTTTTTTTTTCTTTTGTCTTTCTTTATTTGTCTTTTTTTGCCATTGCTCAAAAAAAAAAAAAAAAAAAGACAAAAAAATCCATGTTATAATGAATTATTTTCAGGGCTCCAATTACTTTAAATATTTCACTTTAAAATGTTTTATGTGGTAAATATTGCATATATTGTGTAGTAGCCATATAAAAACATCAAAGTTTTCTTTGACAAAAGCGCATAAAACAAACAAAATAATAGTTCCAGCATAAAATGGACAGATGTATCTGAAGTTGATCTCGTAACTTAAGTGTTGAAAGTAAAAGAAAAACCTAATAAAAATGTATCACTTTATGAGTGGGGCACCTTTTGGATCCCAAATATATTTAGTGATTTTTTATTTATCTTTTCACTGTGATTACTCAAAAATATGAAATAATTAAAATCAATGGTGTCCTGCATTATTGATCTTTTAGGGCTCTAATTACTAAATACTGCATATTTCAGTTTTACTATAAAAAAAACTAAGTTGTTTTTGACAGAAAAGCCATAAAACATTTTTTTTAATTTGCATTATTTTATATCAACTTGAAGTTGATATATAGATTTACTGTAAGCGTTAAATAATAAATAAAAAATAATAATCTGACTTATTTTTTAACATTTTAATGACTGAGACCCTATATGGTCCCCGGGACCCCTAAAGGAAAAATAAATAAAAAATCCATATATTTTGTTATGGTTTGAAAATGAAAAATATCAAAATGGCCCCTACATGCTTGAATTTTTCCGTGTGCGGCCCTCAGTGGAAAAAGTTTGGACACCCCTGCCCTAAATGATCTCAGTAAGATATTACAGCTCTTTGCTGAGATTCGATGACCTATATTGAGTAAAACATGCCTGAAACTAGAATATCAACTGTTGCAAAGCTGTGAATTTAGAAACGTGCTTTGCTTCAGACCCTAAAGAGTTTGAAGATCAATTGTGACTCGTCTAGTCCTGAAATAATCAATCAATCAAAGTGTATTTATATAGCCCTAAATCACGAGTGTCTCAAAGGGCTGCACAAGCCACAACGACATCCTCGGCTCAAATCCCACATCAGGGCAAGAAAAAACCCAACCCAATGGGATACAATGAGAAACCTTGGAGGGGACCGCAGATGTGGGGACCCCCCCCCAACCCCCTGGGCGACCGGTGCAATGGACGTTGAATGGATCTAGTTAATAGTGTGAGAGTCCAGTCCATAGTGGATCTAGTTAATAGTGTGAGAGTCCAGTCCATAGTGGATCTAGTTAATAGTGTGAGAGTCCAGTCCATAGTGGGGCCAGCAGGAGATCATCTTCAGTGGATAATAATTTGGCAATTTTGCATCGGACATTATATAAAATCAGTAAGCGTTTGCTATGACTGAGTCGAGAGTTGCTGTTTCAATGCAAAAAAAAAGATTCCTGATGAGCAGAAAATAAAAAATAAAAAATATATAGCAGAGTCTTGAAGGGTAACTGTAGATCTGCAAAGACTGTACAAAATGAAGCGAGCTAAATAGTAACAATTATACTTTATCTGAGAGGGGTTCACCGTCAGTTAGACTTTTTGTTAATTTTGTGGTCCCTAAGGACAAATTGATTTCACTAATAACACCTGAGAGTGTGAACTTGATTCTTTGGAAGGACTAATTGACTCAAACAAGCATATCACATTCGGATCTTTGATTTGTAAAGCCCACTTAAATGTGATGTCAGTATTCATTCATGCATTAATTTGCAGCACGTAGCGCAGGGGTCACCAACCTTTTTGAAAGCAAGAGCTACTTCTTGGGTACTCATTAATGCGAAGGGCTACCAGTTTGATACACACTTAAATAAATTGCCAGAAATAGCCAAATTGCTCAATTTACCTGTAACTCTATGTTATTATTAACAATTAATGATATTTACACTTAATTGAACGGTTTAAAAGAGGAGAAAACACGAAAAAAATGACAATTAAATTTTGAAACATAGTTTATCTTCAATTTCGACTCTTTAAAATTCAAAATTCAACCGGAAAAAAGAAGAGAAAAACTAGCTAATTTGAATCTTTTTGAAAAAATAAAAAAAGAATTTATGAAACATAATTTTTCCTAATTTTAGAATTTTGATGACATGTTTTAAATTGGTTAAAATCCAATCTGTACTTTGTTAGAATATATAACAAATTGGACCAAGTTATATTTCTAACAAAGACAAATCATTATTTCTTCTAGGTTTTCCAGAACAAAAAATTTAAAAGAAATTCAAAAGACTTTAAAATAAGATTTAAATTTGATTCTACAGATTTTCTAGATTTGCCAGAAAAATTTTTTTGAATTTTAAATCATAATAAGTTTGAAGAAATATTTCACAAATATTCTTTGTCGAAAAAACACAAGCTAAAATGAAGAATTTAATTAAAATGTATTTATTATTCTTTACAATAAAAAAAGTAAATTTACTTGAACATTAATTTAAATTGTCAGGAAAGAAGAGGAAGGAATTTAAAATGTAAAAAGGTATATGTGTTTAAAAATTCTAAAATCATTTTTAAGGTTGTATTTTTTCTCTGAAATTTTCTTTCTGAAAGTTATAACAAACAAAGTAAAAAAAAATAATGAATTTATTTAAACAAGTGAAGACCAAGTCTTTGAAATATTTTCTTGGATTTTCAAATTCTATTTGAGCTTTGTCTCTCTCAGAATTAAAAATGTCGAGCAAAGCGAGACCAGCTTGCTAGTAAATAAATAAAATTGCTGCTATTTGAGCTATTTTTAAAACAGGCCAGCGGGCGACTCATCTGGTCCTTACGGACGACCTGGTGCCCATGGGCACCGCGTTGGTGACCCCTGGCGTAACGGCATCCGTGTCTTCCAAAGTGCACTCGAAGAAAGAAATACAAAGCGATGAAATAGTGATCTGAGTGTTTTTGCAACAAAAAAAGCCACCCGGCCATTTCCCTTTGAAGCATTGCACCGCTGGACGGATTAAATTGAAGAATGTGTACTGTGTTTATGACGCCGCACACACGTGGGAATTACTGGAGTCCGCGTGATTGGCAGGACGTCCTGTCTGCTCTCGGCTCGCTGACAATCTGACAATGAGGTGTGCGTCCATGTGTGGCGGTAAACACTGCAGGCCTCCACCTCTCGGTCTTCCTGACTCCGTCCTGACTCCTGGCCTCACCTTCTCCTCTTGAACTCATGGAGTCCATGAAGAGAGGCGTTGATCCCACTTGTTCTGGGTCACTTGTGGCTGGAATTCCCTGTTCGGGAATCTTCCCTGTCCTGTGAGACAGCTAAAAGCATGTCCGTTTTTAAAGAGGAGGGGTGAGTTTCTCGTCAAGCACCCCAAGGTGTCCTTTTACCTTGCCACTTTCAGTCGTGGTTGGAAGCATTCTCCTAAGATGCGGAGCGATCAGGCCCGAGATCATCGGAGGTTTACGGGTGGCCCGTAAATACACTGCTGTGGTTTGGGAGATCCTAAACTTATCTGCATTCACACGTCACCTTTTCACTCTTCCTGTCCTCACAGATCTGCAAATACCTTTATAAACTTTGCAGCCTGTATTTTTTTCCTATTCTCCATTATCGCATTTATATGTCATGTTATCTGGTCCAAGTTACATTCTTCAGCTTGACTCTAGTCTGTTAGTAGAGAGCACACCTCTGCTTTTTATCACTGCAAATACGTCATAGCAGCTTCACTTAATACACCGGACTGTTTTCAGCCCATTTGTAAGAGCGAAATGACTACATTTCTCCCTTGACTTATTATTCCATCCAACATCTTTTTAATTTTTCACACATATCGAGTTTTCCTCAATTGATTTAAAATGAATATTGCTTTGTTAAAAACACGCGTTTACAAAACAAGACCAAATAAGTTATTTAAAGGTTGTAGTGATTGTTCCAAAGGAGGGGGATGTCGATAATGTTGTTGCTTTTTTACTGTGAGCCTCTAAAACATTGCCCACATCCCAGAATGCACATTTTGTCACGTCTTCTTGGACCAGTAAAATGACCAGCTGACTAGCGCCACTATTTTTTTAATTTATGAATCAATTCAACAAAATAATACACAATAATACCATCATAATACAATTCCAAAACCAAACCCGGACCAGCAACATTCAGAATAGCAATCAACAGAGCAATTGAGAGGACACACAAACATGACACAAAACAATCCAAAAGTAGTCAAACAAAAATGAATAATATCAACAACAGTGTCAATGTTAATAATAATTCCAACATAGCAGTGATTAGAAATCCCTAATTGACATAATCATCGCAGCCATTTATAAACTATTTTTTTAATGGTAAATCTTTGGACACACTTTTCCAATAAACAACCAACCTCAACGACTAATCTAAAAAATAAATAAATAAACAGTTTGTTATTTTGTTCACTTTGCTTAATAATGAATTGCATTGAGGCAGGCATCTATTACGTCACTACTGCCTAGTTTCTCTTGTTATATTCTTATTTTACTGTTATATTTTTATTCTCCTTTTTGCTTTTTATTTTTATACTTATTGTAATATTTTTCTATTTTGTTTCCATTTATATCCCCATTTTTTACTTTTTACTTTTTAAATTCGATCTCAATTCTGTACACTGCTGCTGGAATTTTAATTTTCCCGAGGGAACTCTCCTGAAGGAATCAATAAAGTACTATCCATCTATCTATTTATACTGCTCATGTAACATTCCTGTGTGAATGGCGGGGTTAAAAACATTACTGCCAGAGTACAGAAGGAAGGGGATTCGTATGGTCCCATTTGTCGCGGTTTACCTGACACATAAAACGTGACAAATTTGGGGCACTAAAGTGTTCAATATTTTAAAATGTGTTTTGTGGCAATTCCAACTTTGACCACAGCGTCAGTTGCTATGTAGAGTGGCGCCTTCCATCATTTTCAGCGGACTGCATTGCAAAATGATTAACCCCCTGCTCCTCTTCCTGTCAAGCGAGATCATCTAAAATAGGGATGGCCTAAAATTGTGATATATATATTGCGGCTTTTTGCGATAATGGTAGATGTTACAATAGTATTTATTTTTTATGTGAATTAATAATTTAAAAAACATTTTAAAACAGGTTAGAAAAGTTCATCCTTTGGCCGCTTTGGTAACATATTTCGTCATTTCCTGTGTTGGGATGTGCATGCTTAGTGTAGTCGGTCCTTGTAGTGTGTTGGGTAATTCTTTCTCTAGACTTGCTAATTTCTTGTTCATATCTAGACGTCTGTGAAAAGGGGTCATATTGTGTTTTTCCTACATTTAAAAGACATCTTTGTGGTCTACATAACATGTAATGGTGGTTCTTGTTCAACATTTTGCATAGATTATGTTTCACAGACCATCTTCAAACCGCTTTCTGACTTCTTTTTAAAATATGCCGTTTTGTGGGCGGTCTTATTTACGTGCCTCCACTTCAACAGCGTCTTCTCCCCGTTAGCGATATTGTAGTTTTTAACGTTTCCATATGGAATCTACTGACAGTATAGATTAGAACTAGACCCTTATTTGTATTGGAAATGGCAACGGCGGGGGATGCATGTGCCTGTACGAGACATTCTGCCATACAACAAGAGGACAGTGAAAAAGAAGGAGCTTACCGACTAAAGCGTCGGACTACAATGACGGACATCACTCAAAGATCTTCTGGGAAATATCTTCCATATATGGAGCTCACAGAGGTCACTAATTGGAAAAACATCACCGCAAATGAGGCGAGATCCAAATGGCTGGTTTGGTGGAATTATGATGGAAGGCAATATTGTTTTATAGAGATCTCTGCAATGCCTCCATGGTTTAATTTAAATCTTTCAGGATTTGTGCAGATCTCACCTACACAAAAACAGGTACCAGTAAGTAAGAAAAGTTAATTTTTCATAATATGCTATGCATTTATTCTGTTGTTTCGTTTTTTGTCTGGATCATGCTTCAATATAGCCTGGAAAAGGTGGTTAATATTGTATTTGCATGTCAACAACATGACGAAATGCCACACGTTGGGCCATATGATGCCATAAATGTGGCAGGAAATTAGTGGATAAGAGGATAAGAGGCGAAACGTCTTCCAAGAAAAACCAAACAGTCCAGTTGCGATCGTTTAAATGCCCTGAGATTACAATGACCTGGATGACTGAGAACATTTATAGACACTGTAGCCTTCTATAAACCTTACTGAATTAATTTGAAATTCATATTTCACTTATTTTCTTAAAGCTAGAGCAAACATATGTTTGATTTAATTTCCTCTCAGACTCCAAATGAGCTATATTGGTAAAAATCAACATGGTAATCGTTTGAGCAACAGACACTGCAAGTTCAAGAGCAAGGAAAGATTAGATTAGATTAGATTAGTTCATTTCAAAGGGGACAATGCAATTTAATAAAACACATGACTACACATGGTTTAAAAAGCCAGAAGGCTGGTTTTCATCTGTAGTCCCCTGGTCATGATGTAAAAAAAGTATTAAAATTACAATTTAAAAGAAAAAGAAAAGAAAGAGAGAGAAAAAGAATAAAAGCACACAATACATACACAATATGATTAAAAAAATAAAATACAACATCACAACATAACATTTATCTTAGCATCAGAACAGGCTCATCTTTTAGCGCTGGCCACATTTAAATTTTTTTTGTGAAGGCCTTGTAAGTGGTGACCAGTTGAACTTCCTCAGGTACTGAGTTCCACACATTTGCACTCCTTACTGACCAGGCCGACTTACTGAAAGTGCTCCTGCGCAGAGGAATATAACAGTCACCTCTGACAGAGCCTCGAGTGACACGCTCAAAGCTAAACGATAACAAAACTCATCCGTCATAACATCATGTCTTAAAAAAATATATATATTGTCTAGTGCGGATATCGACTGATATCATGTCTTTCCTGTTTCTCTTTCTCTGCAATCTAAACTCACAGATATCCACAAGACATATTTCCACATGGCACACAACAAGGTATGTTATGCATCTTGTGAGCCTCTGAGGTTAAAGTTTATGGCAGTTGACCTTTCCTCACTCATAATGTCTATCAAAGCAGATCGGCTCCACTGTTTTCTTACCTGTGCCCCCACAAATTGGAGGTGACAGTTTCAAAGGTGGTCAGTGCCCTCCATAAAAGCAGCAACTGGGTTCAGTGGCACAGGTTAATGTTGCCAGATATGGTTTACATGACAGATGGCAAAGTTGAAGAAAAATCAACATGTTTTCCTCGTCCATCCAGACAGGCAAGAGAAGTAGACAGACATTTGTATGTGAAAGATAAAGAGGTGTTTGTTGAAAAGACAAATGTAAATAAAAGTTAAACACTATCGTATTTTTTCGGACTATAGAGTGCATCGACAACATTTTAGAGGAAAATATATTTTCCATATATTAGCCGCACCAGACTATAAGCCGCAGATATATGTGTTGTGAAATTAGGTATTTACATAGAAAGATTTTGTAAATGTTTATTTACATATTTTAATTGTTTCCAAAGGGTGTCTGTAACACGGTAGTAAAACGGCTGAGCAAACAAAACAGAAGCAAATTTCAAAGACAATGTCATTGTAAGTTGATAGTTCTAGCACAAACACTTTTAAAGTTGTTAGCGTATTAGCTAATGCATAACGATAGCACGTACAAATATGCATGAAAACACTCCTATGTGATGGTTGAGTTGAGGAAGTATGAATTGCTTAATTATATTGTAAAATTTACAATCGTTGCTTGGAGTGATGAATGAAGAAACCATACGAGTAGAAGGCTATGGACAAAACGGCGCTTATACATCCGGTTCAAGGCACTAAACAGCAGGAAATTCTGTAGACTTTCAACCTGCAGCACCTGCAGTTGTCATGATCCGTGGCCCGGATCATGTGTTGTTATATTCTGTTAGTTTTGGACTCCCTTAGTTCCTGTTTATGTGCACCCTTGTTTGTTTTTAGTCACCATGGGTGCTTATTGTTTCCACCTGTCTCTGATTGGTGCTCGGGACGCTCACCTGTTTCCCGAGCACTAATCAGGGGGACTATCCAATCCTGCCTTTGCCGGTCAGTCGGCCTGCCTTCATTGTTTGCTTCATGCAACAATTACGTTTGTAGTTCTTGTCTCCGAGTTTATGCTTCCTGTGCTAAGATGATACCTTGGCTTCCCGTGTGATCAGCACGTTTTGCTTCTAATTGTTTTGCATTTTTGGTACGTGTTTAATTTTAAAGATTAAATCATGTTCTTACCTGCAAGCCTTGTCCATCTGCGTCCCGGCGGAACGAACCCTGCCGTGACAGCCGTGGGCGAACTCGTTCAAAAGATGTCACCATATCACAAACAATTAAACACCTTTCAGTAGGGGCGTGGGGAAAAATCGATTTGAATTTGAATTGCGATTCTCACGTTGTGCGATTCAGAATCAATTGTCATTTTTTAAAAAATCGATTTTAGTTATATATATATATATATATATATATATATATATATATATATATATATATATATATATATATATATATATATTTTTTTTTTATATATATATATATATATATATATATATTTTTTTTTTTATTTTTTTTTTAGTTTTTTTAATTAATCAATCCAACAAAACAATACGCAGCAATACCATAACAATGCAATCCAATTCCCAAACCAAACCTCACCCAGCAACACTCAGAACTGCAATAAACAGAGCAATTGAGAGGAGACACAAACACGACACAGAACAAACCAAAAGTAGTGAAACAAAAATGAATATTATCAACAACAGTATCAATATTAGTTACAATTTCAACATAGCAGTGATTAAAAATCCTTCATTGACATTATCATTAGACATTTATAAAAAAAAAACAAAAAAAGAACAATAGTGTCACAGTGGCTTACACTTGCATCGCATCTCATAAGCTTGACAACACACTGTGTCCAATATTTTCACAAAGATAAAATAAGTCATATTTTTGGTTCATTTAATAGTTAAAACAAATTTGCATTATTGCAATCAGTTGATAAAACATTGTCCTTTACAATTATAAAAGCTTGTACATGCCTTTATTACCAGTAGGCTAGACTATTGTAATGGTCTCCTTGCAGGTCTTCCCAAAAAAAACTGTCAGGCAGCTACAGCTTGTTCAGAACGCTGCTGCTAGAGTTCTAACAAAGACCAAAAAATGTGAGCACATTACACCAATTCTTAAATCCTTACATTGGCTCCCTGTACATCAGAGAATAGATTTCAAAATCCTCCTGCTCACATATAAATCACTACATGGTCTAGGGCCCAAGTATATCACTGATATGCTTCCACTATATAAGCCCTCTAGATCACTAAGATCTTCTGAGACCAATCTGTTAGCGGTTCCAAGAGTAAACTCAAATCAAGGGAGATCATCATTCAGTCACTATGCAACACATAGCTGGAATAAACTTCCTGAAGATGTCAGACTCTCCCCAACTCTGACTACTTTTAAAACTAGACTGAAGACTTTTATGTTCACCTTAGCTTTCAGCTAAATCTTTTAATCTTTTAACTTTTAACGTCTGCACTGTTTTTATTTTTATTGTCTGCATTTTAATTTTGCTTTTATTTTCTTTCATTTCACTTTGTTGTCTGTGAAGCACTTTGAGTCTGCCTTGTGTATGAAAAGCGCTATACAAATAAAGTTGCCTTGCCTTGCCTTGCCTTTTTACCAAAATCTACTACTCTGCTTGCATGTCAGCAGACTGGGGTAGATCCAGCTGAAATCCTATGTATTGAATGAATAGAGAACCGTTTTGAATCGGGAAAAAATCCTTTTTGAATCGAGAATTGTGTTGAATTGAAATAAAATCGATTTTGAATCGAATCGTGACCCCAAGAATCGATATTTATTCGAATCGTGGGACACCCAAAGATTCCCAGCCCTACCTTTCAGTCTTTGTGTTGGTGTTACTGCCTTGTAAGTTTGTTGTGTGCAAAACATTATGGCCGTCAGCAAAGAAAAATGTGTAGATTAGCCGCACCATTTTATAAACTGCAGGGTTAAAAAAACTGTCGGTTTATAGTCCGGAAAATACGGTAATATAATGTCGAACACTTGTATCAGCAGCGAGCTAGCTAGCGACTACCGCTACCAATTCGAAGACCTTTATATTCAGATATGGAGGTTCTAATAAAAACTGCTGTAAAAAAATTGTGCACATCTCTTCTATAATTCAGACAAAATGGTAACAATGTGTTGTGAGAGATGATTTCAAATTATGAATGAATGTTCCACAGTTGGAGCTCTGCGGACAGTTCAACATCCTTACCAGAGCTGTGGTTTAATGTTTTATGAAGCACTTTCACTCATGCATGTACATCTACTGTCCGCCCAGCTGTGAAAATAAGGGCTGGCCTGCACTACGGGACCATTTATCTCTAAAATATCTGACATCTCCCCTGGAGGTGAGATTGATCACTGCACATACAAAGTGCATTCAGTGTTAAATGATTAGGAGCACTCTGTCTGCATTAGCTTGTATCTTCCTGTGGGTCTGCTGAATGTCTATCTGTCTTTGTGAGTCATGCTGGGAAACACAGAGATCTTCATCTTCTCCATTCCTCTTGTGGGTTATTGTGGTGTGGATGAAGCCATGAGTAGGTAGCAACCAAGGGTGTATAAACATTAGAAAGAGAAACATAAAAAACTGGATTTTAGGCTTCTTGAATACACTAAGCTGTTCTTTCTAGTCACTACCAGGAATGTGAGCAAACACTTTGTTTGTAACAAACAAAACACTTACCCCAGCTGGTCATTTGTGAAAAGTGCATCCAATTCCACAAATAACAAGAACAGAGTGGACGAGGAGGAAAAAAAGTGTCAGACGCAAAAATATTGTCATTTCATATGTATCAGGTCTATCTGAGAAACCCAGAAGAATTTCTAACCAACACAACATCTCAGTACACTTTAAAACTAGGGATGTGCGTATCGATCCTGTGGTATCGATATATCGATACTCACACGCTACTCATTTGGCATCACTTTTCTGAAAAAAGTATCGATATAAACCAAAAAACGGCGTGTGGGGGGTGCAAGCATCACTTTCAGATGTTTTTGATGACTTACTTAACTTACTATGTGCTGGGACAGCCCTGTACCTGGCAGAGTATAGAGCTGGCCCAGTCACGTGACAGGAGACAGCGAATGAGCGTCGTCAACGTGCAACACACACACAGCCAGCCGACAGCGATGCAGCCAGGCATATCCAGTGTTGTCCAATTGTTGACTTAAAACAGGCATTGTTTTGTTGTTTTTTAGTAATGTTTACTGAATATTTTTGTTTAAATGATTATCCTAAATTCAAATAATTTCCACACAGGGGAATTTACTGTTAGTTGAAAATTGCTTGAGTATTTAAAACAAGATAAGAAAGAGATACAATTTGGAGATTCTTCATCTTTGCATTACAGTTTTATTTTTTTCGAAGAAAATCTTGAATATATGATTGAATGTGATTTTGGTTTTAATCTGTAACATGATTTCTTACATTTCGAAAACATTATCTATTTCATATTTCATTAATTGCTAATTATATCACAAACTTTAAAAAATAACTGCAGCTTCTTGTAATTCGGATTTGACTGTTAATTGGAAAGCCCTAATATTTAATTATTATTATATATAATATATAGTTATTATTATGTATAATATTTAATTAATTTTTCATATTTATGTTATTTATTTAAATTTTACTTTTATTATATATTGACCATAATAAATGTGGTATAAATGGTCTGTATTTGTCTTGTGATTTGTCTTAAATAATAACAATAGTAATAATATTTTTGACTGAAAAAAAATTGCCAATAAGAAATTATTGGTATCGGTATCTGTATCGATGAAAATGCAAGAAAAAGTATCGGTATCGTATCGAATCCTAAAAGTGTGGTATCGCCCATCCCTATTTAAAACCAGGCAACACCCTGAGACAGAGACGAGTGCATCCTAAAGACCAGACACCCCACACCCACAAAAATAATCTGGTATATGATGAATGTAGTGCACCGATTCATATATTGGGGAAACAAAACAACCACTAAGCCGACACATGGCACAGCATAGAAACTCGTCAAACTCTTCAGGCCAAGAGTCAGCTGTCTACCTGCTCCTCAGGGAAAAAACAACACTCCCTTGAGAACAAAAATGTACAGATTCTGGAAAGAGAATCAGTCAATTAAGTGTTTCTCTCCACAACAACTTCAACCCAACCAGAACTTCAATACACTCCTTTCTGCCTGAGAACTAACGCCTGGTGGTGCTAACACTCCCATAAGTGGAAAAACACTAAAGGTCACAGGATGCTAAGATCCTCTGGACACTTGACTCACTAGTTATTTTCATGTCCAAAGGACACACTTGGTAGAATCCAAGAGTCAACTGAACCAATCTCCAACTGTACAGGGACCATATAGCCTATGTATTCTTTCCCCTGGACTATGTGCTTCTGTAACAAACAAAACACTGCAAGGGACATGGTCCAATGTCTTCTTGAAGTTCCTCAGTATGGCAAGTTTATTTATAGAGCACATGCATTTGTACTGGAAAGTCGGAATTTCCGAGTTCCTGGTCGGAATTTCAATTGGAACGACCCACGAGGTCGGATTTCCCACTCGGAAAATCAGAACATTCTCGTCACCCCCGAGTTTGTTTCAGTGATGGCTGCTCTGGATGTAAACAATGATGTCCGCTTCTCTAACAACCGTTATTCGTACTTCTGATTAGTTTTTGTCGCAGTAAATCAGCCATATGTACAATGTATGGTTGGACGTTTTATATGCCAACATCACTGTAGTGTAAAATACATTTATTTCATGTGGTATATACGCGTATATAGCAATAGTGTCTGTGTTTCCGCTTCATCCACCATGTTTGAAGGTTGCAGAAAGAATGCCTACTTTCATATAAGTTGTTTATATTCACGCAAGGCAAGTGCAAGAACGCTCACAACTCAACTGTGACGTCATTCCGAGCTGTGACTTCCAAAATCCGAGGTAAATGGAACGCAGCATAAGTGCTGTACAGAAAATTGCAGGAATTCAAAACTAAATATAGGATAAATAAAATAATAAGATCATCATTAAAACTATTATGGATGAGAGTCTGCCCAACAAGTCCTCATGTTACTTGTAGACTTGTAACAATACCTTAAAGGCCTACTGAAACCCACTACTACCGACCACGCAGTCTGATAGTTTATATATCAATGATGAAATCTTAACATTGCAACACATGCCAATACGGCCGGGTTAACTTATAAAGTGCAATTTTAAATTTCCCGCTAAACTTCCGGTTGAAAACGTCTATGTATGATGACAATTGCGCGTGACGTCAATGGTTGAAACGGAACTATTAGGACACATTGTATCACAATACAAACAGCTCTGTTTTCATCGAACAATTCCACAGTATTCTGGACATCTGTGTTGGTGAATCTTTTGCAATTTGTTTAATGAACAATGGAGACTGCAAAGAAGAAAGTTGTAGGTGGGATCGGTGTATTAGCAGCTGGCTGTAGCAACACAACAAAGAGGACTTACTTGGATAGCAGACATCTGTGATCGGGTGAAGTGCTTCGTCGCGCCGTTGATCGCTGGAACGCAGGTGAGCACGGGCGTTGATGAGCAGATGAGGGCTGGCTGGCGTAGGTGGAGCGCTAATGTTTTTATCATAGCTCTGTGAGGTCCGGTTGCTAAGTTGCTAAGTTAGCTTCAGCGTCGTTAACAACAGCATTGTTAAGCTTTGCCAGGCTGAGAATTATTAACCGTGTAGTTACATGTCCATGGTTTAATAGTATTGTTGATCTTCTGTCTATCCTTCCAGTCAGGGATTTATTTATTTTGTTTCTATCTGCATTTGAGCCAGATGCTATCACGTTAGCTCAGTAGCTAAAGAGCTTCGCTGATGTATTGTCGTGGAGATAAAAGTCACTGTGAATGTCCATTTCGCGTTCTCGACTCTCATTTTCAAGAGGATATAGTATCCGAGGTGGTTTAAAATACAAATCCGTGATCCACAAAAGAAAAAGGAGAGTGTGTGGAATCCAATGAGACCTTGTACCTAAGTTACGGTCAGAGCGAAAAAAGATACACCCTGCACTGCCTCTCTAGTTCTTCACTCTAACGTTCCTCATCCACAAATCTTTCATCCTCGCTCAAATTAATGGGGTAATCGTCACTTTCTCGGTCCGAATCTCTCTCGCTCCATTGTAAACAACGGGGAATTGTGAGGAATTCTTCCTCCTGTGATGTCACGCTACTTCCGGTATAAGCAAGGCTTTTTTTTTATCAGCGACCAAAAGTTGCGAACTTTATCGTCGTTGTTCTATACTAAATCCTTTCAGCAAAAATATGGCAATATCGCGAAATGATCAAGTATGACACATAGAATAGATCTGCTATCCCCGTTTAAATTTAAAAAAATTCATTTCAGTAGGCCTTTAACGGACCTATGACATCCAGATGACCAAAATGTCACTAATATTCCCTTGTCCCACCCCCAGTGAGCAGCAGCGGTGGCCGCGCTCTGGAATCATTTTGGTGATTTAACCCCCAATTCCAACCCTTGATGCTGAGTGCCAAGCAGGGAGGTAAAGGGTCCCATTTTTATAGTCTTTGGTATGACTCGGCCGGGGTTTGAACTCACGACCTACCGATCTCAGGGCGGACAACCACAAGGCCACTGAGCAGTGAAAATACATGCCAATTTTGCTATATATACGGTATATATTTTTTATTTTATTTTATTTTTTTGATTGCTGCTTTTATTTATTTATTAGATGCCTTTTACTGAATATGCACAAGCACTGTTTTTAATGGTATGTGATAATGCCTCTTATACTGTATTTTGTTTGTTTTATGTACTGTATGTGATTGTATGTCTACTTGGTCTGCAATAAAGCTTGATTGTTAGCATTGGGGCGGCCATCCATCCATCCATTTTCTACCGCTTGTCCCTTTTGGAGTCACGGGGGGTGCTGGAGTCTATCTCAGCTGCATTCGGGTGGCCCTCTAAGGTATTTGACCCCAATCAGCCATACCATAGGGCCCATGAGAATTAAAAAGTGGGACTCATTGAAAGTTGACTGATGAAATCACAGCGTTCCATCTTTGACAAACAGCTCTTTAAGTTCCAGCCCTCTCATTGTCTGACAGTATTCCACTCTTCCATTTACTAGATCCATGATACACACATGCCAAGCCCCTAATAACACTTTCCCCAGTGCTTGTGTCATGGAGGCTGACCTTTTGCTCCCTGTAAGAGGACCATAACTCTTGCCTCAAGTCCTGTGGTGTGGTTTACAACGTGGAAGGCGGGATCAGAAGATGGAGCTCTGCCTGCACAAATCAATGCTGCTCTAAAACTTTAGCAGCTACGATGATGAGTGGACAGACTCGGCAATCTGTGCCGTACTCGACAACTAGTTTGTCTGGTAAGTGTAAGCGCCCTGATTCATACTTGAGTTTCACGCACACTACTTAAACGGCGGGTCAGGGTGCACGACTGGTCATGCACACGCTCATGCACGCACACACACTTTGAGGGTACCACACCAAAAACAAGCCCTTGTACCCTAAAAGGCCCAATGAAATGCCTCAATAAAAGTTTCTATACCAATAACAAATTCAGTGGCACTGGCCGAGAGTTAGTGGGCTTCCGGGGGTGGAGTCGGCTCTCTTGGTTGCTTTGTTGGGTCTGCTCCTGTCTCTGGCCATGCTCCTCCCCACCCCAGCAGACGATGGCGTGGAACACCGCAGAGGCCATCACAGTGTGTGTGGCTTTGTTTATTTTTGTTGTTGTTTTACTTGTGTGGCTGTGTGTAGAAGTGGCACTGCTGGAATGGCAGTTGGTTGTATCAGCTCTGCTCTTTTAATGTCTTTAATGCTCTCTGATGTTTCCCTCTTACACACATATTTATGTGTGCTATGGCTATGAGGTTTTTTTGTCCTTGGCCTCAGTCTGGACCCCCTCTGGCCCAGGCTTAGACTAAATTTTTATCCCCAGCGTTTACCTGTTTCTCACTTTTTTTGTAAGGGGCGCCGGAAGTTGGCAGACCCTTCAGCGATCCTGTTCTGTCTCCCTGTAATGTTTGTCTGCTCTTGAATGGGATTGTGCTGAAAATCTTTTTTTTAATTATTAAAGTATTTCTGATTCTGATTCTGATTCTGAACTTGTTCCTCACCAGACTCCCCTATGCTGCTTAGTACCCCATTTGAATGGCAAATGAGTGGAACATGAAAGTCGACCTCAAGCGGCCATGAGTGATTGCCGGCATTGCATTCTTGTCAACGAGTCCTGAGAAAGCACTCTGATGAACTTGCTGATAGGATAGGATGGAGCCGGCGGCCTGAGAGATGCGAGTGTAGTGCTGATGGAGAGAAGCGATGTGGCTGAGGAGATAATAAAGAAATGTTGTAAAAGAGAGTGATAAACAACTGTGAGGAAAGGGGATAACAATGTGGAGTATATTGGACATGTAGGAGGACTGTTTATTACTTGAGGTGGTGACTTGGGGTGATGGTTTGTTTAAACTGGGTACAAGTCCTTTTTACTGGGTGGATTTGAATTACAAAAAAAATAATAAGAAAATCAGCAATATTAAGATGTGGTTTCACTAATATGATTAGGTTAAAGGCCTACTGAAACCCACTACTACCGACCACGCAGTCTGATAGTTTATATATCAATTATGAAATCTTAACATTGCAACACATGCCAATACGGCCGGGTTAACTTATAAAGTGCAATTTTAAATTTCCCGCTAAACTTCCGGTTGAAAACGTCTATGTATGATGACGTATGCGCGTGACGTCAATCGTTGAAACGGAAGTATTCGGACTCCATTGAATCCAATACAAAAAGCTCTGTTTTCATCTCAAAACTCCACAGTATTCTGGACATCTGTGTTGGTGAATCTTTTGCAATTTGTTTAATGAACAATGAAGACTGCAAAGAAGAAAGCTGTAGGTGGGATCGGTGTATTAGCGGCTGGCTGCAGGAACACAAACAGAAGGACTTTGAGGTGGATAGCAGACGCGCTATCCGACGCTAGCCGCTGACCGCATCGGTGATCGGGTGAAGTCCTTCGTCGCTCCGTCGATCGCTGGAACGCAGGTGAGCACGGGTGTTGATGAGCAGATGAGGGCTGGCTGGCGTAGGTGGATAGCTAATGTTTTTAGCATAGCTCTGTGAGGTCCCGTTGCTAAGTTAGCTTCAATGGCGTCGTTAGCAACAGCATTGTTAAGCTTCGCCAGGCTGGAAAGCATTAACCGTGTATTTACAGGTCCATGGTTTAATAGTATTGTTGATTGTCTGTCTATCCTTCCAGTCCGGGGCTTATTTCTTTTGTTTCTATATGCAGTTAAGCCCGATGCTATCACGTTAGGTCCATAGCTAAAGTGTTTCGCCGATGTATTGTCGTGGAGATAAAAGTCACTGTGAATGTCCATTTCGCGTTCTCGACTCTCATTTTCAAGAGGATATAGTATCCGAGGTGGTTTAAAATACAAATCCGTGATCCACAATAGAAAAAGGAGAGAGTGTGGAATCCAATGAGCCAGCTTGTACATAAGTTACGGTCAGAGCGGGAAAAAAATGCGTCCTGCACTGCACTCTAGTCCTTCACTCTCACGTTCCTCAACCACAAATCTTTCATCCTGGCTCAAATTAATGGGGTAATCGTCGCTTTCTCGGTCCGAATCGCTCTCGCTGCTGGTGTAAACAATGGGGAAATGTGAGGAGCCTTTCAACCTGTGACGTCACGCTACTTCCGGTACAGGCAAGGCTTTTTTTATCAGCGACCAAAAGTTGCGAACTTTATCATCGATGTTCTCTACTAAATCCTTTCAGCAAAAATATGGCAATATCGCGAAATGATCAAGTATGACACATAGAATGGATCTGCTATCCCCGTTTAAATAAAAAAAATTAATTTCAGTAGACCTTTAAGGTTGTTAAGCATTTATTTTAGTTTTTTGATTCATTTCTGCTGTTTAAATATAAACAAAAGAAAAAAAAACGGTGTGTATTTGTGTCAAGAATTTGAGATATGGGACAAATGTGTCTCCACTGGTGACCTCCGAGGAGACATGGCACACACAAAAAAAAGCTGTGTTGCGGCGATGATAAATGAACGTGAGCTACTGTTGTGTTTTTTTCAGTAAGATAACTATCGTTTTTTATAAACGTTTCCAACTCCAGAGTGCAAATGTTGAGTAAATGAGGGGACGAAAGGATAAAGTTACAATCTGTTATAGGGCCATGTCAACATGGGCAAGGATATTTTATACAAGGGTGTTAAATTATCGCGTTAATTGCTATTGATTAATCAGTCAAATTGGTTATTAAATGTATAATTTTTTTTAATCACGTTACTGTCTCTGTATTCTTGCTCAACTCTCTACTTGTGCTTGACTGAGAGCAACAACGGCCACACGGCCAAACATGTACTGTAGATAGATAGATATCATTTCCACAATGGGGAAATTACATGGTTGCAGTGCAGGTGTTTACATACAGTAACATAAGTAAAAGTTAAAGTTAAAGTACCACTGATTGTCACACACACACTAAGTGTGAATATGACCAATAAATGATCCTGTAACGACTTGGTATCGGATTGATACCCAAATGTGTGGTATCATCCAAAACTAATGTAAAGTATCAAACAAGAGAAGAATAAATGATTATTACATTTTAACAGAAGTGTAGATAGAACATGTTAAAAAAGAAAGTAAGCAGAGATTAACAGTAAATGATCAAGTAGATTAAAAAATCATTTTCTACCGCTTGTCCTTAATAATGTTGACAAAATATTAGAATGATAAATGGCACAATATGTTACTGCATATGTCAGCAGACTAAATTAAATTAGGAGTCTTTGTTTGTTTACTTATTAATAAAAGACACGTTGTCTTGTTTTTTCACTATTTTATTTAAGGACAAACTTGCAATAAGAAACATATGTTTAATGTACCCTAAGATTTTTTGGTTAAAACAAAGCCAATAATGCAATTTTTTTTGGTCCCCTTTATTTAGAAAAGTATCAAAAAGTACCGAAAAGTATCCAAATAATTTTGGTAACGGTACCAAAATATTGGTATCGGGACAACACTGGTTGTTGCACAAGTAAATTAAAGACTGGAATGGAGCCACAAACCAAATCTTGTTTACCAAAAGCCAACCCTCTTCTTGACCTGCAATCTAAGGATTTTTACTGCAGCTTACAGCAGTAAAGTCGCAGTGTTTCCTGTTTCAGGAGGAAGCTGCCACACAATAGCATCCATGCATTGATCGTTTCTTGGAGGGTCGATGTGCTACTTTGATTCCAATCGTCATTTTTGAGGATCGAGACAGAAAGAGCTTAGTGATGTAGAAGCAAAAGGGGAAGCAGCTGGGAAGTGTTATCATTACAAGCGAATGCATGCGGCCTTTGCTGCCCTTTGGACTTTGCCGCAGCTCAAGACGTTCTTAATGATGTTCATCTAAAGCCCGGACGTGCTGAAAGCTCATTCACAGCTCGCTGCTTAAAGATGACCATGGACTTTGAAAGATGAAAACGTTTTTTTTGGTCTTTCAATGCAGCTTTGCAGCTTTTGTGGCTCGTCCATTGGGGCGAGGTGGGTGGCTGCCCGAAAAAAAAAAAAAAGAAAAAAAACATGAAGCGAAAAGGAGGGCAAAGGAGAACTCTTGTTTGCGATTTCCTTGGAAACTTCACAAAACTAACATTCTACTTTGTATGGAGGCCGACGCGTCTGTGTGTGGAAGTCGTAGGGTTAATGCCATCCTCAAGGAACCTGGGTTCCACTTGGTTGCTCTGTGTAGTAAAGTGGTCCTTGTTGACTCGGCTTGTGTGCGAGTGGGTCACACTCTCCTGCTGTGTAGACTTCTCAACAATCAATCAACACATACTCGTCCGAGATAAAGGAAACCTGATCAATGCAGCCATGCATTGAGGCTCTTTTTGAAGGAATATAACGGTTGTTTCTGTTTTTACTAGGGTTGTCAAATGTAACGGATTAACTCATGTGAGTAATCATGTATAAACACAGATTAATCACACAATTTAATTCAGGGGTCTCACACTCAATTTACCTGGGGGCCACTGGATGCAGAAACTGGGTGAGGCTGGGCCGCAAGAAAAGATTACTTAAAAAAATCTGACATGCACTTTTTAATGAATTCACCTTCTTTGAATGGCTTTCCCGCCCTAGCAACATAATTGCCAACCCTCCCGATTTTTCCGGGAAACTTCCGAATTTCAGTGCCCCTTCCGACAATCTCCCGGGGCAACCATTCTCCCGAATTTCTCCCGATTTTCACCCAGACAACAATATTAAGGGCGTGCCGTGATGGCACTGCCTTAAGCGTCCTCTACAACCTGTCGTCGCGTCCGCTTTTTCACCATACAAACAGCGTGCCGGCCCAGTCACATGTTGTATGAGGCTTCTGCAGACACACGTCAGTGAATGCAAGACATACTTGATCAACAGCCATACAGGTCACGCTGAGGGTGGCCGTATAAACAACGTTATCACTGTTACAAATATGCGCCACACTGTGAACCCACACCAAACAAGAATGACAAACACATTTCGGGAGAACATCCGCACCGTAACACAACATAAACACAACAGAACAAATACCCAGAACACCTTGCAGCCCTAACTCGGAGCGGGGCGGGGTTTGGTGGTAGGGGGGTAGGTGTATATTGTAGCCCGGAAGAGTTAGGGCTGCATGGGATTCTGGGTATTTGTTCACTAACATTACATTTTCATATTAAGGTGAGGGCAGCAAAATAATGTCTAGCGGGCCGCATGTTTGAGACCCCTGATTTAATTTGTCCTTCATCTTAGGCCCCTTCTACATAAAGGTTATCCAGGGTAAATCCCACCTACCCTTATCCTCGTCCACACACACACACACAATGGTCGGTTAAGACCCCCTCGCCCCCTATGTCTGCCGGCGCAACGCGACCTAGTACGCATGCGCGGAAAATGCACATGTCATAGTCACCTCCAGTGTTGCTTTGTGTGCAAGTTCTTAAGTTAAATGTAACAATATCCAGTGTTGTGGTATTTCAATTAACTGGAATCCAGTGTGCTGTGGGGCCCTATTGTAGTGAATTACACCTGAGACATCATCAATTAATCAAATATTTAATGGACATGTGGAAGTAAACAATGTGATAAAGAACATTTTACATCAATCAATGTAGGGATCTCAATATCTGGTTAGGACACTCCTCACTCTTTTGCCTTCAACTTTCTTATCCATTTGTGTTTGGTGACTTTATATCAGTGGCGTGCCGTCACTAGAGGCAGGGGAGGCGGGGCCTCACCTGCCGTCATGGAAAGAAAAAAAAAGTAAAAAGAAAAAAAAAAAGTTTAAATTGTTATATGTATCCAGTGATTATACTAAAGTTATTTTCCATTTAACTTCACCAGTTTTAGATTATTTTTATTTTTATTTTTATTTTATTTTTTGCCGTTCAAATACTGAGAAGAGACGGTGCTGTGATCAGCAGCCAGTTGAGGCACGTCACTGATTTGTGCCTCAACATGGATTGTGCACAATGACTTGGCTAACTGCTGAGCTGCTGTGCAGTGAGACTGTATTGCTATATGAATTATATCAGCTAACTAAACTATGGCATGGTTTAGTTAGCTGAGGTATATAATGTACAGTGTATTTTGTCAAAAACTGTATGTGTGTAACGTATTTCTTGTGCTGAGCATTCATAAATCTGCTGCATAAGACGTACTGGTTGAGGCTCGCAGTAATCCGGCCTCCTGGTGGTAGAGGGCAGTAGTGATCCCAGAGATCATTCCTCGGCCGCAGAAGAAAAAAAAAAAAAAAAAAAAGTTTGCAAGCTATTGTTTATTTCCTCTCGCCTGGACTTTTATTAAAAACATGGAGGATTACATATGTAAAATAAAACAGTTTTCTAAACTGGACTTTCAATCGAAGCAGGAGGTAATAATTAAAGGTATACCAACGCCGGAGCTAAAAGGTTTGCTTTTGACTTCGGGACAGAAGACCCGTTCTTTTCAAGCGGCGTGGTACACACGCAAAGGCTGTCCAGCAAGAAAGGTAAGACCATAATAATGTTTTTTTTTATTAAATGTGCTTTTTTGTGTGCTACAGTTGTGTAAAGAATGCTGGTATGAGCTTTTAAACACAACCCGTTAACTGCTGCCAATCACACGGTGAATAAGATACTATTTAGGGTTCATATGTTTGTAAATCTGACTGTGATGATGCAGTGCCTCACCAAACATTAACCTCACCGCACGCCACTGCTTTATATACGACATACATGGCGGACAATAACTTATACAGTCTGCTTTCCCAGTCCAAATACATTCAATGTTTTCCGTAGTCTTCCCTTGTCGGCCAGGTAATACAAAGCAAACGCTACCTTTTTTTTTTTAATCACATCCAAGGGAGCCCGCATTCTCATTGACTCTCCTTCGACAAATGGACAAAGTTTTTCGGTAGGTATAGAATCACAGTTGACCCGGACATTCGAAAGTTATCTTGCCGTCTGAGTGTTGTATCTGAAATAGCTGCAATCGCTTTCTCTTACGGTATTAATGTGTGACTTCCACAAGTGTCTGTACATGTAGTGGAAGGGGTAACACGGCATGTCTGGGCGACTCGCCTCCATCTTTCTAGTGTTTACCTGCGAGTGGAAACAGGTTGTTATGAAGCTGGCTGTGGCGCAGTCTTTCTGGCGCCACTTCCTCTCCGAACTCAGTTTGTAAACGATCAATGAGTCCATACAAAGCTAATAGCTGGAGATTCAACAAATACACGGCGCACTTACCTGTGTAAAAAATTATCCAAGGAGGGGAACCTTAAACGATAGTTTAGTGTGGCTGAAACTATGCTTAGGCTAAATAAGTATTTGTTTAAGGATTTATCCGGCTTAATGTAGACAGGGCCTTAATCATGGATGGTTAACTGACGTATGGTGTCTGAAAGGTTTTTAGACAGTCAGTGATCAGGTCAATATATAAATCAGTGCAAAAATGAGTGAGGAGACTCCGAATAGTGGACTCACTGGCAAATTGTACTCAAATACACGCCAACTGTACTTCAGGTAATATTTTAGCAACTTTTGAGCTAATAAATGATGTGCATTCAAGTAAAACATTTTACAAATGTTCCTGGATGACATCCTGACATTAAAAATGTAAGTTAATTTATACTGTACATGATGATCAGTTGGTTTATGTATGATGAGTCACGATTGGCTAAGGTTACGGCAAACATTAGCCAATCGTGACTCATCATACGTCACACGTGATGCAGTGTTGTCGGTCGCCTATTTAAAATCCATATGTAAGACAAGAACACATGTTTTTCTTGTTTTATGCATTCTAAATATGAAATAAATGCGATCAAAAGTCCACTTAAAATGGATCCAATGGGAGTCGCTCTATTCCGCCTACAAAGTCCATAAAAAACATGCAAAAACCTCCATTAAGGTGTTATATACATGATGTCAGTATATACAGTATGTAACATAGTTAAGGGCACAATTATAATAACATTTAATAATGACATATTTTGATCATTTTGAGCAAACGCAGCCATTAATTTCAAAAACGCATCATTTACTCACTGCAGACCTCATGAGAGCCAACAAACATAATACAACATCATTTACTGCACAATGTCTGCTGTCATTAAGATGCCGAATGATAGAATCTTGTTATACTCCCGTTTAGATGAAGAATGACTCATAATCCTTGCGAATAAAAGGGGAGGTGGAGAAAAGCGTCTTTTTGTGACATTCTCGCCATTCCCGGATCTAAATTGGCTGTCAAAGTGTACAAACTTGTCGGAATACGTCCTCATCTTTCTACTATCCAGGTGAGAAAGACTTAGACTTAGACTTCCTTTTTATTGTCATTCAAATTTGAACTTTGCAGTACAGATAAGAACAAAATGTTGTTGCATTAGCTCGTTGTAGTGCAGGATAAAAGAGCAATAAGGTGCAGATATAAATAAATAGATTACTGTACAGATACACTACCGTTCAAAAGTTTGGCGTCACCCAAACAATTTTGTGGAATAGCCTTCATTTCTAAGAACAAGAATAGACTGTCGAGTTTCAGATGAAAGTTCTCTTTTTCTGGCCATTTTGAGCGTTTAATTGACCCCACAAATGTGATGCTCCAGAAACTCAATCTGCTCAAAGGAAGGTCAGTTTTGTAGCTTCTGTAACGAGCTAAACTGTTTTCAGATGTGTGAACATGATTGCACAAGGGTTTTCTAATCATCAATTAGCCTTCTGAGCCAATGAGCAAACACATTGTACCATTAGAACACTGGAGTGATAGTTGCTGGAAATGGGCCTCTATACACCTATGTAGATATTGCACCAAAAACCAGACATTTGCAGCTAGAATAGTCATTTACCACATTAGCAATGTATAGAGTGTATTTCTTTAAAGTTAAGACTAGTTTAAAGTTATCTTCATTGAAAAGTACAGTGCTTTTCCTTCAAAAATAAGGACATTTCAATGTGACCCCAAACTTTTGAACGGTAGTGTACATATATTGCACTTTTGCATATGCATCCAGGTTTATGGGTGTATGTTATATTGTCTTCATATTCCAGCGAGTTAATCCGTTTTTGGTGGGAATTGAGGGGATTATTACACATGATTTATGATCTAGAACAATGTTTCAAGAGCAAGGAAGCAGCTCACCAATCAATGATGTCAACTTTGGCACACAAGCTTGTGATTATGGCCCCGCTATAAATAGTTTGTTTGTGTTAGCGCTTATAATAACAATATCACTAATACTTGGTTAATATTCAAGTCACACATATGGTGTATTGTTGGCACTTTTTGGATTATTTTCTATTGGGTTTTATGGGCGGAATAGAGGACCTTCCACTGGCTCCGCATTAAGCAGACTTTTATTTACGAGTTAGAATGCATTTAAAAAAAAAAAATACATCCGTTGTCATGTCTTGCATATTGATTGTAATCGACAGGAAAAAATAAAATAAAAAAGTGCAGTTCCCCTTTAAGTGTGTGGGGAGACCACCAGAGGGGTGGATTTCAGTTCCTAGTATAGTGGGCTGCTGTACATAAAAAGGCGACTATAGAGAACTATAAGAGTCGGGGAGCCTGTGTGCCAACAGACCCCTTAATCCTCAGACATGGAGGCATGACCAGACTCCCAACAATCTTGAGTCCAAACTCAAACAGCTTGACACAGTGATTGAGACATATAGGCACCTCAGTATATCTCGGACCTCATCCAAATTTACACTCCTGCGCGCGCTCTGAGGTCCGAGAGCCAGCTCCAGCTCGTGGTGCCCAGGACGAGACTTAAAACCAGGGGAGACAGGGCCTTCTCTGTGGTCGGCCCTAAACTCTGGAACACTCTGCCCCTCCATGTTCAAACTGCTCCCACAGTGGAGTGTTTTAAGTCTCGTCTAAAGACCCACTTTTATTCTTTGGCTTTTAACACTACGTGAGTTGTGTGGTCTTCTGTCCTCTGTTGTCCTGTGTGGTTAGGGTCAGGGTTATAAATTTTGATGTCTATTTTACTGTTTTAATTGGTTTCACCCTTTAAAATCGTTTTTAATCATATTTATTTTTTATATTGTCTCTGTATTGGTTTTCTATTCATTTATTCTTTGTTTTTATTCAGTCATTGGTGTAGCATAATATTGTTTTTAATATTGTTTTTAATATAGTTTTTAATATTGTTTTTAATATTGTTTTTAACATGGCTGTGCAGCACTTTGGAAACATTCTTGTTGTGTAAATGTGCTATATAAATAAAGTGGATTGGATTGGATTGGATTATAGATTAGGCTTTTGTTTGGCTGCGCCTTTTCCTCCAGTCTGGCTGCCCTAAGATGTGAGGTGTGTCAAGTTGGTGTTTTAGACTGACTTGGATCATTGAGTTGCCTCAGCTCACTTACAGTTTACTTCCAGAACTCTGTTTTCTCATATCCTCCACTTTGATTGTAAATCAACTTTTGTTTTGTGTCATGATATCCATGTTTTCATAACACAATACTTTTCATTATTTGAAATATTTTTTTAATCAACCAAGTGGGGTCCATATTGTTTTAGTTACAGTATAGACAAATAAATCTCAGCAGAAAGATTTCATAATTTCATAACGGTTTGGACACACATCAAAAATAAATCTAATCTGGCCAAATATTTTATGTGGAGCCTCTCTTTAAGGTTGCCAACCCCCTAAAAAAAATAAGGGACACCTTGAGGCAACCTAATTGTCTTCACTCCTACCGGCTTGGTGTTTGTTTAGTTTAAATACATGTGCTTTTATTTTAATTAGCGTGGAACGATTTTAATACTACAGCCGTCCCTCATGTATCGCTGTTAATTGGTTCCAACATGACAGCAATAAATGATTGTCAGCAAAGTACTGTAATTATTAGAATACATTTATTTTAGAATATTAGAATATTATTATAAAAATTATTATAATAAATTTGAAATTATAGAATAAATAAATATTCTTACATATACTAGCCGCATTGAACTATAAGCAGCAGATATATGCCGGTACAAAATATTTTGTAAATTTGTATTTACATACCGTACTTGTTTCTAAACACTGTCTGTCACACTGCAGTAAAACGGCTGATCAAGCAAAACATAGGTCATCGTCATGGACCCTCTAGCTGTGGAAGCTAGCGCTCCAATCAGCTGAACAGACCCAATAACACCACGGTGATGTTATGGTAAATTTATGAAACAAGACAAAATGAAAGCCATTTTAAGTTAATAATACTAACAATTGTTAGGAATTTCGTTAATGCTAATGACGCTAGCTTGATTACATTGCTATAGCACATACAAATATACATAAAAACCCTCCTACAGACATCACACATGGGAGGGTTTAGTAAGTATAAATTGTTTTAGTTATACTGTAAAATGTAAAATCGTGATGGATTAAGAATTATTTTGAGCAGAAACACTATAGACGAATAGTGAATGAAAGGGCATATACTTCCGGTTGAAGGCACAAAACAGAAAGTAGATTTTCAGCCCGCAGCACCTGCGGTGAGCGAACTCGTCGAAAAGATGGCACCATAGCACACACAATAACACACTTTTTGAGTGTCTCTGTCGGTGTTGAAAACCGTTTGTTGAATACAAAACATAACGGGTGTTCGTAAAGAAAAATCCATAAATTAGCTGCACTGTTTTATAAGCCGCAGGGTTCAAAGAGTAGGAAAAATACGGTAGGAGTTATTCATTATAAATCACATTTTGTCATAGCTAGAGCATATTTTTACGACTTTCTAAATACATTTTCCAAATTTATTGTAGCCTTCCAGGCACGAAGTAACACCCTTTGTTACTTTTACACTCTTTTCATCCGTTATAGTAATGCTGCCTGAGGCTGAGCCAATCAGTGGCCAGAATACTGAACAGTGCGCTCTGATTGGTTTGGTCTCCTGTGGCGGCCAATACTCATGCAAAATTGACATTTGTAGTTTATGGAGCCATATTTATGCTTTGAAGACGTTAAAATTAGAACCAAAAAATGTTTAGATAATGCTTAAAAAAAATCTGGGTTGTGGTGAAGCCGCAATACTTGGAGCACGATGTGGCGAGGGACGACTGTATTTGACTTGAACCTGAATTTGATCAGATCAGTGTTTCTCAAACTTATTTCGCCAAGTACCAACTTAGAAAAAACTTGGCTCTCCAAGTACCACCATAATGACCAACATTAAAGGCCTACTGAAAGCCACTACTACCGACCACGCAGTCTGATAGTTTATATATCAATGATGAAATCTTAACATTGCAACACATGCCAATACGGCCAGGTTAACTTATAAAGTGCAATTTTAAATTTCCCGGGAAACTTCCGCTTGAAAACGTCTAGGTATGATGACGTTTGCGCGTGACGTCAATGGTTGAAGCGGAAGTATTGGGACACATTGTATCCCAATACAAAAAGCTCTGTTTTCATCGCAAAATTCCACAGTATTCTGGACATCTGTGTTGGTGAATCTTGTGCAATTTGTTTAATGAACAATGGAGGCTGCAAAGAAGAAAGCTGTAGGTGGGATCGGTGCATTAGCGGCTGGCTGCAGCAACACAACCAGGAGGACTTTGAGTTGGATAGCAGACGCGCTATCCGACGCTAGCCGCCGACCGCATCGATGATCGGGTGAAGTCCTTCGTCGCGCCGTCGATCGCTGGAACGCAGGTGAGCACGGGTGTTGATGAGCAGATGAGGGCTGGCGTAGGTGGAGCGCTAATGTTTTTATCATAGCTCTGTTGAGGTCCCGTAGCTAAGTTAGCTTCAATGGTGTCGTTAGCAACAGCATTGCTAGGCTTCGACAGGCGGCACAGCATTAACCGTGTGGTTACAGGTCCAGTGTTTGGTTCGGTGTCTCCTGATAGTAGTATTGTTGATCTTCCGTCTATCCTTCCAGTCAGGGGCTTATTTATTTTGTTTCTATCTGCATTTAAGCACGATGCTATCACGTTAGCTCCGTAGCTAAAGTGCTTCGCCGATGTATTGCAGTGGAGATAAAAGTCACAATGAATGTCCATTTCGCGTTCTCGACTCTCATTTTCAAGAGGATATAGTATCTGAGGTGGTTTAAAATACAAATCCGTGATCCACAATAGAAAAAGGAGAGTGTGTAGAATCCAATGAGCCAGCTTGTACCTAAGTTACGGTCAGAGCGAAAAAAGATACGTCCTGCACTGCACTCTAGTCCTTCACTCTCACGTTCCTCATCCGCGAATCTTTCATCCTCGCTCAAATTAATGGGGTAATCGTCGCTTTGTCGGTCCGAATCGCTCTCGCTGCTGGTGTAAATAATGGGGAAATGTGAGGAGCCTTTCAACCTGTGATGTCACGCTACTTCCGGTACAGGCAAGGCTTTTTTTACCAGCGACCAAAAGTTGCGAACTTTATCGTCAATGTTCTCTACTAAATCCTTTCAGCAAAAATATGGCAATATCGCAAAATGATCAAGTATGACACATAGAATGGATCTGCTATCCCGTTTAAATAAAAACATTTCATTTCAGTAGGCCTTTAACATACAGTAGCGTAGTAGGCTTAAGTATTCATTTTATTCAACAAATATATTTAATATTTTGGCCACTGTACGTCGCACATGGTTTGAACAGTAACACTGTGTATGAGTATAGGAAAATAAAACACTGTACTCCAATCAAGTGGTTCTTTGGTGTACAGTGTTACACATACCACAGTTTGGGAATACCTGGATTAAATGCAGGATTTTTAGTAATATTAATAAATAGAAGACATAATAATCCTAAAACAAGGCATTTTTTGAGAAATTTGTTGACGGACTCCCATCCCAGCAGGCTTATTGAATTTTTTTTTCTTAGAAAACAAAATAATTTTGCTATTTGTGTGTGTTTATATAACTAAATATGTAGTTTGGGTAGCTGCCTCAAACCCCTTGTAGTACATATAAATAAAAAAATGTAAAAAAAATGGTGGTCGTTATTGTGCTTGACAAAAACAGCTCGGTCCCAACTTGATTAGATATGTCAGTGAGGAAAACAAGCAGGGCTTTTCCTTTTATGTCGTCGTGATGGTCAGATGAAAGAGGAGGTGAAGAGGAAGTGATGGAGAGGAGATTGGTGTTAAGTGGATTGACCCCTGCCATCATGATTAAGGCCATAAAGAGAGTTCTGGCCACAGGTTGTATTAGAGGATTATGAAGGGCTGTAAAGGCATATAAGAAACAGATCTGGAGATTAACCAACGCGGACGCTAAAGTCAACACCACTTCACATTCCACACACTTGAATTTACGCAGCAGGAAGTCACAGAGCATGTTTACCACAACGTGCCGACATGCGTGTAAAACGATGGGTTTATAGGCCCAGTAAAATGAATATATTTCTTTAAAAACACACAAAAACATTATCATCATGTATGATCATCACACAAAATGTATTTATAAGACACTGACAATAGCAGCCCATCAAAGGTTGGAATAACAGGTAGGAATGAAATAGAGTAATAAAGTATAATTTAAATGAAGTAATTAGAGCTGTCGAAAATATGGGTTAACTCATGTGATGAATCAAAAAATATACATAATTAATCATGTGTACACGCATATTAATCACGCATTTCATTTTGACTGGACATGCTCTTTTTCCTTAAAGAGGAATTGCACTCAATCGTTTTTTTTAATGCATTCTAACTCGTAAATAAAAGTCCGCTTACATTGGAGTCAATGGGAGATCCTCTATTCCGCCCATAAAACCCAATAAATAACTATCCAAAAAACCCCAACAATACTCCATTTACACTACAGTTCAAAAGTTTGGGGTCACATTGAAATGTCCTTATTTTTGAAGGAAAAGCACTGTACTTTTTAATGAAGATAACTTTAAACTAGTCTTAACTTTAAAGAAATACACTCTATACATTGCTAATGTCGTAAATGACTATTCTAGCTGCAAATGTCTGGTTTTTGGTGCAATATCTACATAGGTGTATAGAGGCCCATTTCCAGCAACTATCACTCCAGTGTTCTAATGGTACAATGTGTTTGCTCATTGGCTCAGAAGGCTAATTGATGATTAGAAAACCCTTGTGCAATCATGTTCACACATCTGAAAACAGTTTAGCTCGTTACAGAAGCTACAAAACTGACCTTCCTTTGAGCAGATTGAGTTTCTGGAGCATCACATTTGTGGGGTCAATTAAACGCTCAAAATGGCCAGAAAAAGAGAACTTTCATCTGAAACTCGACAGTCTATTCTTGTTCTTAGAAATGAAGGCTATTCCACAAAATTGTTTGGGTGACCCCAAACTTTTGAACGGTAGTGTACATTTCGTGACTTGAATATTACCAAGTATTAGTGATATTGTTACTACCGTATTTTTCGGACTATAAGTCGCAGTTTTTTTCATAGATTGGCCGGGGGTGCGACTTATACTCAGGAGCGACTTATGTGTGAAATTATTAACACATTACCGTAAAATATCAAATAATATTATTTAGCTCATTCACATAAGAGACTAGACGTATAAGATTTCATAGGATTTAGCAATTAGGAGTGACAGAGTGTTTGGTAAACGTATAGCATGTTCTATATGTTATAGTTATTTGAATGACTCTTACCATAATATGTTACGTTAACATACCAGGCACGTTCTCAGTTGGTTATTTATGCCTCATATAACATACACTTATTCAGCCTGTTGTTCACTATTCTTTATTTATTTTAAATTGCCTTTCAAATGTCTATTCTTGGTGTTGGGTTTTATCAAATACATTTCCCCAAAAAATGTGACTTATACTCCAGTACAACTTATATATGTTTTTTTTCCTTCTTTATTATGCATTTTCGGCAGGTGCGACTTATACTCCGAAGGGACTTATACTCCGAAAAATATGGTATAAGTGCTAACAAGGACAAACTATTTATAGTGGCGCCGTGTTCACAGAGGGCTAACTTCATCAGCTGGTGAGCTGCTTCCTTGCCTCGGAGCTCGTGAAAGTGCATTCTATATCATGTCCTTCACCTTGATAGTACAAGGATGAGGACATAATCCGACAAGGGGGTCAACTTTGGCATTCCACCCTTCCTTAATATTGTTGCGATGAATAGGAGTCATTCTTCATCTAAAAGGTAATATATCAACATCCTAACAGCAGGCATCCTAGTGACAGCAGACATTGTACAGTGAGTGATGTTTTATTATGTATGTTGGCTCTCATGAAGTCTGCAGTGAGTGGTAATCACCGATGTTGCTGGATGAAAACCAACACTTCCCAATCCAACATGATGGAGCTTGAGAGGTGCAGCTAGGAGGAATGGGAATGGGGAAAATGTCAGTTCAAAATAAAACCCTGACTGGTCACTTTAGATAAAACTGTTACCAGGTTTTGAGCAAATGAATGATGTACCAATCAAGTAAAACATTTTAAATGTTCCTGTAACACCGGTACAATTTATAATACCTTGTATTTGGTACTAGTCCAAAGTGGACTATTTGGGGTGGCCCCTCTGTCATCTTCTCTTAGCAAATACAAAAAGAACTTGGTAGCATTTGCTACTTTGTTGGCTAGAAGACTCGTTGTGCTAAATTGGATGGTAACAACGCCTCCCTGACACACCTGCTGCATCAGAGATATTCTTTATTTTCTTAAATTGTAAAAAAAAAAAATTAGTCTGCCATTGAACGGTTGTTCTGTGAAGTTTCAGGAAGTATGGGGTGGTGTCCTAAAATAGGTAAAGTTAAAGTATCACTGATAGTCACACACACACTAAGTGTGGTGAAATGACTCTCTGCATTTGACCCATCCCCTTGTTCCACCCCCTGGGAGGTGAGGGGAGCAGTGAGCAGCAGCGGTGGCCGCGCCCGGGAATAGTTTTTGGTGATTTAACCCCCAATTCCAACCCTTGATGCTGAGTGCCAAGCGGGGAGGTAATGGGGTCCCATTTTTATAGTCTTTGGTAGAGATGTCCGATAATATCGGTCTGCCGATATTATCGGCCGATAAATGCGTTAAAATGTAATATCGGAAATTATCGGTATCGGTTTTTTTATTATCAGTATCGGTTTTTTTTGTTTTTTTTTTTTGTTTTTTTTTTTATTAAATCCACATAAAAAACACAAGATACACATACAATTAGTGCACCAACCCCAAAAACCTCCCTCCCCCATTTACACTCATTCACACTCATTCACACAAAAGGGTTGTTTCTTTCTGTTATTAATATTCTGGTTCCTACATTATATATCAATATATATCAATACAGTCTGCAAGGGATACAGTCCATAAGCACACATGATTGTGCGTGCTGCTGGTCCACTAATAATACTAACCTTTAACAGTTAATTTTACAAATTTTCATTAATTACTAGTTTCTATGTAACTGTTTTTATATTGTTTTACTTTCTTTTTTATTCAAGAAAATGTTTTTAATTTATTTATCTTATTTTATTTGATTCATTTTTTTAAAAAGTACCTTATCTTCACCATACCTGGTTGTCCAAATTAGGCATAATAATGTGTTAATTCCACGACTGCATATATCGGTTGATATCGGTATCGGTTGATATCGGTATCGGTAATTAAAGAGTTGGACAATATCGGCATATCGGATATCGGCAAAAAGCCATTATCGGACATCCCTAGTCTTTGGTATGACTCGGCCGGGGTTTGAACTCACGACCTACAGATCTCGGGGCGGACACTCTAACCACAAGGCCACTGATCTCAAATTCAACGCCAATTGAAAAGTAATTGAAAGGTAGATAATTGATGAGCCTTTTGTCTGCTTTTCTGCAGTGTGTTGGGGACATTCAGGAGTGCAGATGCCTGTGACTTCATGACTGACTATATTTGCCTGTACTTATTTGACTGAAGCATTTTTTATTTTATTTTCTAGTTTATAAATAATTTAAGTGGGTTAGTGTGGGAAAAAAATAACATTTTACTAGTGTTTCATTGTATTTCTGGACTGTATATGTCAAAAATCCAATAAACAAAAGTAAAAAAATGTTTTAATTATGAACTAAGTTAAAAGTTAAAGTACCAATGATTGTCACACACACCCACTAGGTGTGGTGACATTATTCTCTGCATTTGACCCATCCCCTTGTTCCACCCACTGGGAGGTGAGGGGAGCAGTGAGCAGCAGCCACGCCCGGGAATCATTTTTGGTGATTTAACCCCCAATTCCAACCCTTGATGCTGAGTGCCAAGCAGGGAGGTAATGGGTCCCATGTTTATAGTCTTTGGTATGACTCGGCGGGGCTTTGAACTCACAACCTACCGATCTCAGGGCGGACACTCTAACCATTAGGCCACTGAGTAGGTTGTGATTAACCTGTAATTAATCATGATTAATACAAATTCAATAAAAAGATTAATCTAATTGAAAAACAACTATTTGACAACACTAGAAGTAATACCAAACACATTACAAACTCTGTCAGGGTAGTTTAACCATTATCAAGTAGTACTCCATTCTGCTCCAGAACAGCACAGATTAGTCATTGATAAATCCACCCCTGCTGTTGTGATCCCTAAATGCACCAGACAGGATGTGAGAAAGCAATAATGAGAACCAGAGCATCGCTTTCTAATCAAATGCACGCCTCAGTGAGGCCGAGTTGTCTCAAGCATCATCAGTACACCCCCACCAAACACACACACACACACACACACACACACACACTCTCATGTTTTAGCCATTCATTCGTCATCGTGCTAATCTTAGTTTTCTGCTTTGAGGTGTCCAGGGGTCGCAATGTGTCCGTAATGTGAAAAACAGATCACGGTGTGTATGTGTGTGTTTCCTCCCCAGTAAGCAGAGGTTTAACTTACATAAATATTTGGTCCCCTCCAGGCAGTTAACGCTGACATATGAATCATAAAGCTTGTTAAACGAGAGAGTAAATAAACAGTAAAGCGAGTCGTGGCGCCCCGCCGGAGCTCGCTCTCTCGCCATAAGTCAGCCCGAGCTCCACCCGCCGCCAACAAACGTTCTCGCCTCTCCACCTGACTTGCGAACCTGTTCAGCTCGGCTGCACCGGATGGAAGCTCCGTTGCTTTGGCGTAAACTTTCGCAACAGCTCGTTGGAGGCCAAAGCTGTAAACGTTTTTGGAAAGATCCACTCGCACTCTCAGAGGTGGTTTCTTCTATTCGGTTTGTCTTCAGAGGACGTTAAGACTTTATGGTGCAGAGATGATGTGGTCGTTATGGAAACCAAACAGATGGCAAGAGGGCCCTTTTTACTGCTCATTTGTTCAGGTACAGCCCTCATATTGCCTTACATGCAGTAGGACAGTCTGCTGTATGAAGACACTGCTGCTATTTTGGCTTTTTCAGGTAAATAAATTGTGCAATTGTATGATGTGGCTGAATTGTAAAATAAGATATAAAGAAATAACACACATTTTAAGCTTTAAAAAATACAATTTAAAATCACCATTTGTTTTTTATTGTATTTTTTAAGCTTAAAATGTGTGTTATTTCTTTATATATTTTTTTAAGTGGGTTATAGTTTGTTTGTATCATTATTAGATTTTTTACTTACACTCTATAGCAGGGGTGTCCAAACTTTTTCCACTGAGGGCCGCACATTGAAAAATCTTAGCTAGCAGGGGCCATCTTGATATTTTTTATTTTAAAAACCAATACAATATATGTATAAAAAATATATATTTAGGCTTCCACTCAGGCTTGATCCCGGGGACCACAAAGGGTTTTGGTCCAAAAAATATAAAAAATGTGTCATTAATCAGTATTATTATTTGTGTTATTATTCAAGTTTTTAAATCTCTAGATCAACATTAGGTCTATCTGTCAATATAACATTTTTTAAAGATTTAAATTGTATGCTCTTTTTGTCAAAGAAAACCCTTTTTTTAATGAAATAAACACACAATATGCAATATTTTCACCCAATAAAATTTTCAAATGGGATATTTGAGATTATATAATAATTGGAGCCTTAAAAAGGTCAATAACTCATAACACCATTGATTTTAATTCATTATTATTTTTTGAGCAATGACACTTAAAAATGAATCACACTAAAATTGTAGGGGATCCAAAAGGGTCCTACTCATTAAAGTGTTAAAAAATAAATTATTTATATATTTTTTTTACTGTTTACTTTTAACACAATAATCTCGAGATCAACTTCAGATCTATCTGTCAATTATAAGTTTTATTGTTGTTTATGTTTTTTGTTTGTTTGTTTTAGGCCATTCTTTAAAAAAACAGCTTGTTTTTTTACATGGCAAACACAAAATATGCAACATTTTCCCCAAAAAATATCTCAAAATATTTAATGTGACGTAATTGGAGCCTTGAATAGGTCAATAATTCATAATGACATTGATTTTGATTCATTATTATTTTTTAAAGAAAGAAACAGCCTACATGGCAGCTTTGTGTTATTAGAGTAAACATCGTTACATTTTCTTGTTACATGTCACCTGTTTGCTCTTTAAATACCACTTTTAATATTTTTTAATTTTTTCAATCGTATTTTTAAAATGTGCCGTGCGGCCGTTAAAAAATGACACTTTGGACACCCCTGCTCTAACGTATTCAAACCCCCATTGTTAATCATAACAGTATAATTCATGTTATTTAGGTCTAGTTTTTGTATAAACCAATTAAACAAAAAACACTTCTAGTAGTATTACTACAGAAAGAGTATTTTTCTTGAAATTGCTTACCTATTAAAAAAGTGTACATTTTGCAAATGAACATAATTTACAAAAGTTAAATAATTTTCTGAAACTGGTAGCATATCTTATAGGCACAGTCAGGGCGTTGAGGGGATCCAGTTTGGTGGCTGCAGGACACGTTGGGAAGACTATGTCTCCCGGCTGACCTGGGAACGCCTCTGGGTTAAAGTTAAAGTACCAATGATTGTCTCACACACACTAGGTGTGGCGAAATTATTCTCTGCATTTGACCCATCACCCTTGATTACCCCCTTGGAGGTGAGGGAAGCAGTGAGCAGCAGTGGTGGCCGCACCCGGGAATCATTTTTTGTGATTCAACCCCCAATTCCAACCCTTGATGCTGAGTGCCAAGCAGGGAGGTAATGGGTCCCATTTTTATAGTCTTTGGTATGACTCGGCCGGGGTTTGAACTCACAACCTACCGATCTCAGGGCGGACACTCTAACCACTAGGCCACTGAGTAGGTCCTCCGGGAGGAGCTGGACGAAGTGGCTGGGGAAAGGGAAGTCTGGGCTTCTCTGTTTAGGCTGCTGCCCCCGCGACCCAACCTCTGATAAGCGGAGGAAAATGGATGGATGGTATCATATCTAAAATAAATTAGACGTACCACAAAATTGGTGCCATTTGCTGACCCTTTCAAAATACACTTAAATCGGAATTGGCCCGTCCCAAGCAACTTCATTTCATTATTGTATTAGGTTCCTAAGATAAGGGGGACTATTTTGAGTAACAGGACTGAAAGCAACAGGAGTGAGTTTTTAGTAAATGATTAGTAAAAACATTACATGTAAACTATGTGTACATGGACACATTTAATCGGATTAAACACCTAACCGGAATTAAAATGCTTCATGTAAACACGCCATTCGGAATATTCTGACCCGATCACATATGTTGGGATAAAAGTTTCTTCCCGATCGAGACGGTTGGGTTGTAGCACATGAAAACACATCTTCCGAAATTTCAGGTTAGAATTATCCTTACTGAGCATGTCTTTGATGTCAGCTATACTTTGTGGTGGACTGGGGACTACATTTAATAGTCTCGGAATGAAGAGATTGTCTTGCTGTTGTCTTCCCCCATTCAACATGTACAGAAGTAGCGTTATATGCTGTTGAGTTTGTTGCTTTAAAACAAGACTAGCAAAAACAAAAGTAAGATCTAGAGCAGGGGTCCCCAAACTACGGCCCGCGGGCCGGATCCGGCCCCCCAGCATCCAAAATCCGGCCCACAGGAAGTCCCAAGTAAAAAATAAATACAAATAATTTTTTTTTTTTTTTTTATCTTTCCTTTCTAATCCATTTTCTACCGCTTGTTACTCTTGGTGTCTCCTAGTCGCTCAAGCAAATCATATTGTCTAAAAATGAATTTTTCCATCGATAACGTGACAATGTTAAATGTTGATGAACATCAATGTTAATTGATGTTAAATGACAAAACGGATTATAAAGACAATGTATATATATATATATATATATATATATATATATATATATATATATATATATATATATATATATATATATATATATATATATATATTTATATACACGGCCTGGCCCCCAGCCAAATTTTTTTAACCCAATGCGGCCCCCGAGTCAAAAAGTTTGGGGACCCCTGATCTAGAGTGTCATGTGTTGATCTAACAATATAAGAAGGGATCCAGTTGTCGTCTTAAGGAGCGGTTTTATTCACGACATTACAACCACTCCAAGTGCTAACTGCTAACCTCAGGCACATTCACGGAATGTTGTAACATGAATACGCGCCGCAACCCGTACATAATCAAAACATCAAAAACACAGAACAGCTCCATTTTGAAAAGAGAGGTAAAACAAAAGTAGTGAACAACAACAACAAAATACTGTGATAATGTCGGACAAGCAGAAATGCACAAAACCATGTTTGTTTCCTGTGGAAGTCAGCTTCTTCAGTACTTGCACACTCATCCAAAAGATTACGCCATAGCACAGGTAATAACACACCTTTCCATTTATGTTAGGTTGGGCGCATGTTAAAGTAAAGTATTCCAATTTAAGGTGGGATGCATGAAAATGCACGTCATAATCAGATCATTTTTTTCAGGGTCCATGTGCACAGTAACATTCTAATCCGAATGATGATCAGATTAAATAATTGTTGTCCATGTACATACACGTGGCTAGGCCATGGTGGTAGACCATGTGGCTTGGAGAATACTCCACATTTTTGTGGGGTAACAGGACTAATTGAAAGTTAGGCTGAGTTAGCCTATTGTTGACAAGCTACACACTCCAAATATGGCTGCCGGGACGACGACGAATTAGAAACGATCTTAGATTACATATTTTTACTCCAATGTGATACTCCTCATGATACCCACTAGAAACAGATTGACAGATTTCTGCTCAAAGACCTCAAAACTTAAGGTAAAAAAAAACAAATCAAAAACGATGTCTTATTGGCACATTAGGTGTGGTTTTTGCCAAGATGAAGGATATGAAATTGTAGTTTTTCGTCATTGCTTAAGCATAAGCTTTCAATATGAAAAGATGTGATTTATCACAGTCAGCCTCGGCAAAGACACGCTACAGGGACAAACTGGTGTTGGTCCAGCTCCATTTATGGAACATGATATCACCACTGAGACCAACAATGGAGCCCAGATTCCATCAACAACACACACTCAAAGCTACAAAAGCATCAAGCTGGCCATTTTTCATGAGCGCACACACACACACACACACACACACACACACACACAGACACACACACACACACGCACACACTCTTGTATTTGTTACGTTCTAGAGACCTCAGAAAAATGCCTCCCTCTTTAGGACCACCCTTTCTAGATATATAAAGATTTGTATTTACAACATTAATAATATATACATCATATGCAAATATAAAAAAGCTTGTTGTCAAAAATTAGTTGGAATTTCACAAGAAAAAGGTCACAATGCCACAAGAAAAACTTAGAATGTTGGCAGTATTATAATAAAAGTCGTTATTTTACTAAATGTTACAACAAAAACTGAACATTTGTGCAATATTATGATAAAAGTTGGAATTTTACTCAATAACAGTCACAATTTTATAAGAAAACTTAAACATTTTGGCAATATTGGAATAACAATCTGAATTTTAATTGGCAAAATTATGACAAAAGTCATAATTTTACCCCAAAAATGTCACTATTTTAACAAAAAAATTGGCAATATTGTGATAAGTCAGAATTTTATATGACAAATGTCACCATTTTGCATTAAAACGTAATGATTTTACATAAAAAGTAATAATTTTACGAGAACATATTGCAATATTACAGAAACAGAAAGAATGAGAAATTGTTCCCAATTTTATAAGAAAAAAGTTGACACATTGTGAGAAAAATCATTTTTTATTTATTTAATTTTTTGTAATTGTTTTTTTATCTTCATTATTTACTTCAATTCATTACAGCATGTCTCTATATACATATTTATTTTATTTGTTGTATTAATTTTGGCCAAAGAGGTCGCATATCAATTTCTTACACCCACACTTGTTATTTCATATGTTGACCAGAGGGGGAGCCCTTTTAAAACCGACAATCAATTTGAAAAATCCCTCCTTTTTGGAACCACCCTAATTTTATAGATTTCACCACCAGATTGCAAATGAGACATTCTCTATTAGATGCAATGGTTTTCAGTATTAGGACCATGACTTCGGTCCTAACTTATTCACCAGTCCTCATATGGACGGTACTTTTCCATGTTGATGTCTCAAAAAGGGTAGAGGAACACACACACATGCACTAGTATTGTATTGTATTGCCGGTACAATATTTGTTGATCTGAAGTGAATTGCTCTTTAAAAAAAAAAAGTGCAAAGCAAACATCTGTCACCTGAAAGCCTAATATGAGTGCTTTCATTTGGATTTGCTCAAATGTGTTTCCTTCATTAAAAAAATGACTTTTTCCACAGAACACAAGGTAAGGTTTTCCCCTACTTGCTCTAAAACAGCCAGAAGACGCCCACAATGCAAACACACTTCCATTTTGACCACAAATCCAGTCAGCTATTTTATTTTCTCCAGTGTCGTCGACCCGCCAGTGCTACCAACCCTTGTGTCCACCTCAGGCATCCTTTTGTTTGCTGCTGCAAGGTTGACGTGGTGACCTTTGCCAAACCATTGTGAGGTCATTGTCTCACGCCTCTAAGTGCCTCCTGATTGTGGACACAATTCCGCGCTGATAATGTCTTCCAGACTCTCCGCGCGTCACGCACATCCAGCAGCATGTCAGCACGCATTTCCACACGACGCACCCACAGCACACGACACAACAGTAAACATTGGGGTGGTTCTCAGATGGCCGAGGAGGAATGGAGGGACCGTTGGAGTCCTTGTATTGATGACAAGTGTGTGTTTAACCACAACACGTGCACACATTCACACAAATGCACCACAGGTATTACCAATCCTACACCAACAATTAAACCCTTCCTCCTCCTCCTCCTCATCCTTTGTGGTTACTTGAGCTGTCAACAGATGGGTGAGCCCACACTGTTCGTATTGATTTAGTCAGGGTTGGGAAAACAAACCAGGTGTCTCGTCTTCCCCTCCTTTCTGTTCCCTCCCTTTTCGCACTTGGATCTTCTCGTACTATATGTGGATATTAGTGCTGTCAAACCCTTACAATGTTTAATCCGATTAATCATAGATTGATCATAGATAGCAGTCATTTTAATCTACCGTATGTTCCGGACTATAAGGCGCACTTAAAATCATTTTTTCCCCCTCAAAACTCGACAGTACGCCTTATAACCCGGTGCGCCTAATGTAAGGAATACGTTTGGTTGAGCTTACCCACCTCGAAGCTATTTTATTTTGTACATGGTGTAATGATAAGTGTGAGCAGTAGATGGCAGGCAAACATAAGAGATAAGTGTAGGCTGCACTATGATAGCAAAATGTCTCAAGTAAACAACACCGCCATTTTAAATGTTCCATTGAGAATATAGAACATTACACACGACGCTCAAAAATCTATCAAAATGTTTTAGTACGACTTTGGTAAGCTATGAAGCCGCACCGCTTGAAGGATCGTCGGCGCATTAAACATACGAGTATTATTACGGTGTGTGTATAAGGTAAGACATTATCTGGTGTTTTGTTTTGCAATATTATGCAAAAGCAACTTTTCTTACCTTCTTTAGACTAGACTTTAGACTTCCTTTTTATTGTCATTCAAATTTGAACTTTACAGCACAGATAAGAACGAAATTTCGTTACATAAGCTCATGGTAGTGCAGGATAAAAAAGCAATAAGGTGCATATATAAATAAATAAATATATATAAATTATATATAAATATATAAATAAAATAAATAAATATATATAAATAAAGAAATAGATTACTGTACGGATAAATATATTGCACTTTTCAACATGCGTCCACTTTTATGGATTTATGTTATATTGTCTTTTTTATTCCAGCGAGTTAATCCATTTTGGGGGGAGTTGAGGGGATAGTTTAATTCTGGTAGCTGCTGATCTGTATAAATCCTGAAAACTTGCGCGCGTCCGCCATTGTAGTCCGGGCTAATGCTGTAGTCGATAAGCTTCTTCTTTTTCTCTATCTTCTTGTTATGTGACATTCATCCTCTGCTGTTGCCATTTCTAATATAAAGTAGTGTAAAGTTCTTACTTATATCTGTCAGTAAACTCGCCATGAAAGCGCTAAAACATACCGGTGTAGTGAGTTTACATTATTCACCCAAGGAACTTTAGTTATTAGAGTTCCGGTCGGACGTTTTTTCACGGGACACATTTCCTGTGTTGTTGTTTCCAGAATAGGAGATGCTGCACACCAAACTGTATTTCTTTTGGCCCCCGACACATTCTACAGGCAAAATAAACAGGTACTGGATTAGACCAGTACACGTAAAATAAAAATAAAAATGGAATTGGTGAAAATCCCCACATAAGTGTGACCGGCATTAGAAAAAGAGTAAAAAAAAAGATAATAATAATACAAGTTATTTTTGCTTGTACTGAGTTCTTAATAATCCCCCAGTGAGGCGAAACATTGGAGCGTTTTTGTCCGAGGCTGCGCAATAAAAAATCTGCCACTTGAACAAGTCAAAATTGTCTTGGTAACTTTTTTGATGAGATCGATAATAATGATGGAATAATTTGCAATAACTTGTTCAGTTAGACCGCACTAATAGATCAAACTGAATTTGAAATGCAAAGTGATATCCACAATGTGTCCCACGCTAGAAATGCTAAAAAAAGGCTATGAGAATTGTTCAAAGTTCTAAAAATGTAAATGCTTCATGTAAACACGCTATTCGGAATATTCTGACCCGATCACACACACGTTGGGATCAAAATTTCATTCGGATCAAGACGGTTGGTTTATGCCGAAAGTCATTCGGATTGAAGCACATTAAAACACATCTTCCAAAATTCGGGTTAGAATTATCCTTACTGTGCATGTCTTTGATGTCAGCTATACTTTGGTGGTGGACTGGGGACTAAATTTAATAGTCTCGGAATGTCCTGCAGTTAACTCCCCCATTCAACATGTACAAAAGTAGGGTTATATGCTGTTGAGTTTGTTGCTTTAAAACAACACTAGCAAAAACAAAAGTACGATCGAGAGTGTCATGTGTTGATGTAACAATAAAAAAAGGGATACAGTTGTCGTCTTAACGAGCTGTTTTATTCACAGCATTACAACTAATCCAAGTGCTAACTGCTAGCCTCAAACACATACACAGAATGTTGTTACATTAAGACGCGCCACAACCCGTACATAATCAAAACATCAAAAACAAAGAACAGCTTCCATTTCAAAAAGAGAGGTAAAACAAAAGTAGTGAACAAAAACAAGGATAAATAAATACTGTGATAATGTCGAACAAGCAGAAATGCACAAAGCCATGTTTTTTACTGTGGAAGTCAGTGCTTCTTCAGCACCTGCAGTGAGTAAACTCATCCAAAAGATGGCACCGAAGCACAATTATTAACACTCCTTTCCATTAATGTTAGGTTCGACGCATGTTAAAGTAAAGTATTCCGGTTTAAGGTGTGATGCATGAAAATGCATCTAAGTTCTAAAAAGTACAAAAAATGTTGACCTACGTATATGAAGTCAAATGCTAATTCAGAAGCCAGGCCATCATGATTTGTGTGAGAACTGTGTGATCTACTTTTGTGTGCTACACAAAACAGACAGGATAGAATGTACAGTCTTTTTTTCTTTTTTTCTTCATGCTGGAGGCTTTCGAAAGGCAACATTTTTGGGCCGAGTTCTCAATAATCCCCTCTTCGGCTTTCACCAGTGGGGCAGAACACTGGAGCGTTTTTGACTGAGGCCGCGGCCAACATGGAAGCAGTTTAGCAGTTCCCAAAAGAGCCACTTTATGAGGGAATAAGGTGGTCCAAATATTGCAAGTGTTAGCATGTGCTGCAGATATCATTTCTTACATGGCAAATGCACTACTTTGAGTTTTGTTGGGTAGAAAAACAGAAATAAAACATGGAATTTTCAGTGAGAGCGTTTTGGAGAAAATGTGTTTTTTTGCTTAAAATGACTAACATCAAAATCCCCATCTCCCCCCGTTTTTTATAAACACATTACCATATTTTTGTTGTAAAGATGCTTTGCCCTGCAGTCTGGGAAGCTGCAGGCGCCCTGATTTCCAAACTCATAGAAACGGATAGCAATAAACAGATCCAAGGTCAGCACAGGCCACTAGTCTTGGCGCATTTTATCATCACAGGAAAATCTTTGCACCCAGGGGCTTTCAGTAAGTACACTAAATTGGATTTAGAAGATCTGTTTATATATTCTGCTGGGCTCAAGAACAAAGACATGGACTAGAGAAATCATATTTTGTCCACTTTAACGTGATTGGAAATGATTCAGACAGGTAAGAAATACTTTTGAAGTTGGACTATGTACTTGGCTGCGTTGTGGTCCATTACAAGGGGATACAGATTCTTCTGTAGAGTGC